>NW_008675164.1:12357-28497 GCF_000695815.1 Acanthisitta chloris
TCAACTGTGTTGGGAAAGCATCGCAAAGAGTGTTAGTGGGCTAAAAGCACGCCATGGGCTGCTGTAGAAACTTAGCAGGTGGAATCATAGAATTGTTAAGGCTGGAAAAGACCTGTAAGATCACCCAGTCCAACTGTCAACCAGCACCACAACCATGTTCACCAGTAAATTCCTCTGCCCATGCCCTGGCACAGTTTAATTCACTAGTAAGGCCATAGCTATATTATGTTTTGTTTGATTTGGGGATATAATTGAGTAAAACAATCTTTCAGGAGCTAATTGGGTTCTTTGTGTAGACACAATATGCTTCGAGGTATCTATAGGTTTAGGACATATTGCATAGTGAAGCTTGTTTAGGTTAACTGATGAGAAAATGTGAAAGGAAAAGTGCGTAGTTCCCATAGAGCAGATGTGGCTGATAGCACAGAAAGCAGTGATAACTTAGAATCACAGAATCACAGAATCATTTAGGTTGGAAAAGCCCTCTAAGGTCGTTGAGTCCAACCATTCTCCAGCACTGCCAAGGCCACCGCTAACCATGTCCCCAAGTGCCACATCTACACAGCTTTTAAATCCCTCCAGAGATGGAGACTCCACCCCTGCCCTGGGCAGCTGTGCCAGGGCTGGACAGCCCTTTCAGGGTCCTTCTTAGCTTTTTTTTTAGTAGTTGAAGACCTTGCTCTTTATGTCTGGATTTGAAGTTTTCCATTTTCATCCATTTCTGACTGCTTCACTCTTCGAGATCAATTGGTTGTTTTACTATAGTTTTTGCAATTCTCATATTGATCCCAGAGCTGTTAGGAGGTCCTTGTTAGCTGGAACTTGCAGGAGCCATGTGAGGTACTGGGGGACTGGAAAAAGGCAGATTTGGTGCCTGTCTTAATGGGAAAGGAGGATCTGACAGGGTATATATCAACCACTCTAATTCCTAGAGTGGTTTTTTGCTTGCACAAATAATCAAAGCCTTCACAGTCAACCAGAAAATAACAAGGACCTAAGTACAGTGAACATGGACTTGTTAATAACAAGTGACATCAAAAGAATCTGATTTCTTCCTGGGACAGGAAGCCTCATGGACAGAAGAGAAGTCACTGATGTCATACAGCTTTGTGCAAGAAGCTTCTGACACTGCCCCTTCTGACATCCTTGTAAGCAAGCTAAGGCAACGAGGTCTGCATGGAACTTCTGGAAAGTCAATAGGAAATTTGCTGGAAATCTCTAGTCAGGGAAGTTAACAATAGTTTTGATATTTATTCTGTGTCAAAGTAGGAAGATGCATTGACTGGAGCTCACAGGGCTCTGGTTTTGGCAAGTGAATGTCACTGCATGTATTTGGAGTGGAAAACAGCAAAATTGAGAGGCCTCTTTATGGGATTAGAGTTAGGATAAATACGGTGAATGAGACTCAACAATGCCATGTTGTTGGAAAAACATGCAAATGCATCCTAGGATGGATATTTATGAAGTCAGCCTTGATGCTGTATGCAGTAAACCTGCTTTATAGAGCTCTCACAAAACTGTGGCTGTTTTGCTGCGCATGGTGATGTCCTTCAGCAAAAACATAAATCAGCTGGTGGGGATGCAGAGTAGAGTAATAGCAATTGTCAGACAGGAAAATATCCATCAGGAAAGCTGAAAGTGTCACTGCTTCTGTTGTGACACAGTAGGATGACTGAAAGAGCTGGGTGTGTTCAGCCTGGAGAAGATAAGCTCCAGGGAGATCTTAGAGCCCCTTCCAGTGCCTAAAGAGGCTCCAAAAGAGCTGCAGAGGGACTTGGGACAAGGGCCTGGAGGGACAGGACACAGGGAATGGCTTCCCACTGCCAGAGGCCAGGGATAGATGGGGTATTGCGAAGGAATTCTTGGCTGTGAGGGTGGTGAGGCACTGGCACAGGTTGCCCAGAGCATCTGTGGCTGCTCCATCCCTGGGAGTGTTCCAGGCCAGGTTGGATGGGGTTTAGAGCAACCTGGTCTAGAGGAAGGTGTCCCTTACCATGGCAGGGGGTGGAACTGGATGAGCTTTATGGTCCCTTCAAATCTAAACCATTCTATTTGTTCTATATTCTCTGCTGAATATTTAGGGACTCAGAGTCTGCTTCCCCTATACTTGGCAGTCTGAATCGAGCTTAAACGTCACAGTGGCCAGAACTATCATGTTAGTCACCTGTAATAAAGTGGGATTTTGTATTTGTGGTGTATTTGTATTTTTCCTCTGTAGTTGGACTATATTTAATTGCAGAACACAGTTTGCACATGTAATAGAAATAATTCCTTTTGAAAAATACAGTGAAATAAGTGTTAATTTCCATGGCAAGCGGGGTTGGAACTAGATGATCTTTAAGGTCCCTTTCCACCCTAACCATTCTATGATTCTAATTCCAGTATCTTTTCTTTGCAGATGGTAAAGAGTCTCAACCTATATAATCCAGGTTACCCACTGTGATCCCTTTGCACCTGACCAATTCTGTGAATCCATGTGTTCTGTGCTTGGGGAAATTTCTCTAAAAGTATCAGAATATTTTATGGGAATTTGATTACCTTGTTGCTAGAAGTCACTCCCAAATCCAAATGAAACCAAGTTCTGATTCTTGTCATCTCCTATTTTATTGCACTGGCAGTGCAGCAGTTAAATCTCACTTTCCATCCTTTACACACTCACACAGACACAGAGCCCAACACACCACTTTGTCCGATGTGTCTGCTTGGCAACTTGTGAGGGTTTTGCTGGCATGTGGGAGAGACCTGCAGGAGTCAAGTGCAGCATTAATGTGAGGTCCCAGTGGCGTAGAGGGAAAACTCATTACTGACCTGCCTTCGGCGTCTTCTTCATTTACAGTAACACTTTAAATATTTAATCGATCTCTCCCTCTTTCCTGTCATGGACCATTTTCCCTCAATTGATTCCTTCTTGGGGGGATGGGGGTGAAGGCAGGGATGCTTGGAATGCATTTATGTTAGTGGAATTCTATAAATTATCCTCATTAAGAGGCCAGATAACAACAGACCAGTGTGGGATTAGTCTAAGCTTCCCATTGTATTTTTTGCCCTAGGTTCTCAAAGCACTTCAGAGGCACTAAGCAGATAAAGGTGAAGAGCAAAGCTTTGCTGGAAGTTTAAAAGCCTCCTTAAAGTTCCCAGGAGCTACTGCTCAGGAGTCATTGTTGCAGATGCAACAGGATTATTATGTGATGCACAGCTCACACATCTTCAGCATTCCTGGGTTTTCTGTCCTGAGGAGGGATGGGATGCATCCTAACTGGAAGGCTGGATAAGAAGCACAGACTGGTTTGGGTTGGAACGGACCTTAAAGCTCATGTCTTTTCCCCCCCTGCCATGGACAGGGACACCTTCCACTAGATCAGGTTGCTCCAAACCCCATCCAGCCTGGCCTGGGACACTTCTAGGGATGGAGCAGCCACAGCTGCTCTGGGCAACCTGTGCCAGTGCCTCACCACCCTCACAGCCAAGAATGTGTTCCCAATATCCCATCTGGATATGCCCTCTGGCAGTTGGAAGCCATTCCCCCTTGTACTGTCATTCCTGGTCCTTGTCCCAAGTCCCTCTCTGGGTCTTGGAGCCCCTTTAGGCACTGGAAGGGGCTCTAAGGCCTCCCTGGAGCCTTCTCTTCTCCAAGCTGGACACCCCCAGCTCTCTCTCAGTCTTTCCTCATAGGAGAGGTATTCCAACCCTCTGATCATCCCTCTGAATCTTTATTTGATCTCATTGGTGCTTTCAACTTATCAGACTGGAATTAATCTCTGTAAGTTAGACTAGGTTGCTCCTAGTCCCATCCAACTTGGTTTTGAACACTTCCAGGGATGGGGCAGCTACAGCTTCTCTGGGAAACCTGTGCCAGTGTCTCATCACTTTTTCCAGTAAAAAGGTGTATGGTCTACTTGGTAACATCTCCTGAGACTTCTCACCAGGTCAGGTAATGCCAAGGCACTCATGAGGTCAAGCAGTGCCCACAATTTAGCTGTGAAACATCTCTTCTGTATGTACAGATGCTGTAACATCTGTTTTACAAGCAGGCAAAGAGAAGGACAGGCAGGGACAGACCTGCCCCAGCCTCTCATCTGCAGCCTCATAAATCTTGTGTTGACTTTGCAGGATCACAAATGAATTTTTATCACAAAGGATTTGACAGCAACTTTTTTGGTTATATTTTGTAAGATCTATAAGCCTCACTTTGTCATCCCATGAAATTGGCAGTGGAGAGGATGTGGATATAAGGACAGTCATTGCAAGCACATTTATATAGCTCCTGGATGCACCCAGGGGAATCATGAGAACAATATCACACCTTTGGGATTGTACAGAGGTCTTGGAGCACAGTTAGGCCTTGGCCATGTTCTTGATGAACAGGACATCACCTTACAAACCATCTAAAGACAAAACTGTAGGGTATTTGTCTTTGACCAAGCCAAGCTCAGAGAAGAGAATAAGAAACCTTCAGTAGCTGCAGGCAAACACTTAATGGGCAGGCAGAGGAGGCTTGCAGCAAATGTGCTTTAAAATAGAAGCACAGGATAGTTTGGGTTGGAAGGGACCTTAAACATCATCTAATTCCAATCCCCTGCAACAGGCAGGGACACTTTCCACTAGACCAAGTTGCTCCAAGTCACATCCATCCTGGAAAGGATAACAAAACTGGTATTCTATGCTGATTCAGCTCCTGGTGAATGTGGAAATCACCTTGAAATGTGTTATTTTCAAATCAAATTAAATCCCTTACACACTTCCTCAGTTGGTATTGATTGTTACTCTATCAATCAGCCGAGAGATGCTCAGGTGTGTCAGATATGCATTTAAAGTATTCCCATGTCATCAGTTTTTGCACTGTCAATCTGAAATCTAATGTTCTAAGTTAGATGGAATAACAAATTACTAGAAAACACCCCCAAACCTGTTCTGTTCCCTGATAACTCAGCATGAAGTGCAATCCTGCAAGTGCCAGAAGTGTTTTTCTTTTCGAATTGCAGTGATACAGGGCAGAAGAAAGGGAAAGCCAAGTTCATGCTCTGTGGGAACAGGGGATTTTTGTGTAAAGGAATATTTCTTTTCATCACAATACTTTGCAATACTCTCCATTATTACACAGCTAAAATGCTCAGCCTTTGAACTCAGAAGCTAGAACAGGACTACAAGGACCAGAGTCTGTCCAACTCCATTTACGCTATGACTGTTAAAGGAAGGATTTAGTAGTGAGCTCTAAATCCCCACAAATTTCAAAAACAGATGCAGCTGTTGTCATTATTGATGGTGTGTGTCCTTGATACAAGTGCTGTATCTTGAGGAGAGGAGTATTCATGTGATCGTCCACTGCTGACTTTCTTGGCACCTTCATTTCAGTTGTGTTTGGTAAGTGGTGAAATCCTTGAAAGAAGAAGCAACATTTCAATTACTCCTCTCTTTTCTTTCCTGGAAACTGTCAAGGGATGAGAGGTGTGATTGTAATTGAAAATACCCCTACAAAGCCTCCAAATTATTATAACTGAAATTAAAAATCTTATTCTTTAACTACTGTAAGGTTTCACCTTGAAAAATCATGTCTGACTTTCCAAGAAGAGAGTTTCATGGTTAATAAGAGCTTGGTAATTTAGCAGATGTTGACCATTCCTTTTCCTATATGATCACAAAGAACTCTCAATCTTCTAATTGCAATTTGATTTGCTTTGACCCAGAGTCACTGTGAGAAATTCTGGCACCTCAGTCTTGCTGGTGGAGCTGGATACTCCCCATTTTAGGGATGTCTGACAGTTCCTCTCAGAAGTCTTTCCCTCAGTTGATTGATACTTTAGCAAACATTCATTTGGGGGGTGACATTTTTCCTGCCAGTTTTCTGCCTCCTCAGACTGATATTTTTAAAGTTCCAGCCAAAATTGTTGGGAGAAGGAAGCTGGAGAAAAACATGTTGTTTTCAATACTAAAATATTTCTCCCAGCCTGTCTCTGAGGAGCCCTGGTACCTCCCTGCTGCAGAGCAGGGACCTGAATTTCAGGAAGGAGGCGGCTTTTACGCATATCCTGCTTTTTTTTTTTTTTTTTTTATCTCCCTGTGGAAATTTCCTTAGCTTTTCTTAATTTACAGACATTAAAAAACCCACAACAAACCACGACACATTTGGGAGAGATGTCACAGCATTTAAAAGCTGAAGCCTTCAGAGATGCTGCAGGGTACATGTCGTGCTGCTTTGCCCCAGCACTGCAGTGTGTTTTCCAATGCTACCCACGAGACAGGGATGCTACTTCCTATCCCAGCTGATGTTTGCTCTTTAAAAATTTGGGAGCTGGGTATTCTCCTGGGATTCTAAAGCAACAGCAGCCAGTGTGATGGGGAGGCACAAGCTGCCATTCTAGAAGGCAAAAATGAGAGAAGTCAAATTTTAAGGGGGGAAAGAAAGGAGAAGGTTGGGACAGAGAGAGAAACAACAGAGCTAATGGGGATAGGAATTATTTAGGGCTGCTTAGACACACTGGAGAGGGAGTTGGGGGCAGGAGCCTGGAGAGAGATACCTGGGTCTGCAGCCACAGAGCTGGGAGAGGGGCTGGCAGCTCCCAAGGGGAGTCAGACCCACCTGGTGATGAGTGGGAGAAGCATAGCCCAAAAACAGTTCCCATTGCTCAGCCTGTTTGTAACACCACAAGCCAACAAGGTGACTATTTAAAGGCTGACCCACAGGCTACAATCATAAAATCATGGAATTACAGACTGGTTTGAGTTGGAAGGGACCTTTAAACATCATCTAGTTCCCACCCCCTGCTGTGGACAGGGACATCTTACAATATATACAGCTGCAATTGTTGCACTTTGCCCTGTATCTCCTTTTTAAGGTCCTACACACAGCACATGATCCTGCAGCTCCTTATTTCCCAGTGAACACACAGCTTGAAGTACAACAGCCATGTTAAACCCACCAGAACAAAGTGCTTGGTGGTGGATTTTAGCATCCCAGCAAGCCCAGGGAACATCCACTTCTGCAGCGTCAGGTATTAGAAAGGAACAAGACACACACACTTGGAGAGAAGAAAAAGAAAGGAAATCAAGCTGCTTTCATGTATTCTTTGTAATTATTTTCCCCCTGTTGTTCAGAATTCAAGTTTAAAAAAAAAAGAGTGAAAAAAAAAAAGGAAAAGAGGGCTCTAACATTTACTGGCAGTAATCATTGCACCATCTGCTCCGTGAGCTGCTTCCAGAACACACGTTCTCAGCTGCTGAGCAGTCAGCTCTCTTCTCCCTTCCTCTCAGAGACAGGGATGCCAGCAGTTCCTAAACTGTAACAGCATGAACAAGCCTTTTTAATTTTTTTTCTCCCTCCTTTTTTCCCTTTGAGTTGCTGGAATTTTGTTTGAAAAGGCAGGAGAGTTTGGACTTTTCACCAGATTGCTTCAAAGACTGAGCTCTTCCCATCTTGACAGTTCTTCATTTGAGTGCATGTGGAGAATATTAATAGTTTGATATTTTGGGGGGCTCCAAGGGGGTTTTCTGTGTAGCAGAGCTTCACTGGCACCTGGGCTGCTCTCAGGGATGGATTATCCCATTTCTTAGCTGAGGAAAGCTTTCCTTGGGGGGGACACTCTCATACCTGAGCATGGACACCTTTGATTTTTGCTCTCATGATCCATAACAATATAGAATCATACAATTTTAAGGGTTGGAATAGACCTTAGAGATCATCTAGTCCCAACTCTCTCTACCATGGGCAGGGACACCTCCCACCAGACCAGGTTGCTCAAGGCTTCATGCAACCTGGCTTTGAACATGGCCAGGATTGGGGCATCCACTACCTCCCTGGGCAACCTGGGACAGTGTCTCACCACCCTCACAATCAGCTCTGTGCTGCCACTGCCATGGTCTCAGATTTTCCCTGAAGGGAAAAACCTTATTCTGGAAGGGCTTTGGCCTGCATTAATTCTCAAGAGGATTTGCTTTTGACACAAAACACACATCTGGGTGGCAGAGGCCTGGATCATCTGGTACTATCCCAGCAACTGAACACTGAGCTCAACACTAGCTTCCTTCCCTTCTCTTTGACATGCTAAGCACTGAGCTGCCCAACATCCCTCTCCTCTCCAACAGCCCAAATCCAGCAGCGAATCACAGGATCTAAACCAGGAGGAGGTGTTTCTTGCCTCCAAATGGGCATTGTTGGCTGAAAGGCACTGGGCCAGCCACAGTTGCCCTCTCCATGTGTTCCTGCATTGCTGCCCTTCAGCTAGTAGGGACCAAAAGCACTTAGGGAAATATACGACTAATTTAGAAGGCAGAGGGTATCATTAATTAGCTCATCCTGTCCTTGAATGTTTCTGTGTCACTGACTCCCTAATCTCTGGTTCTTGTGTTTTCTATTGTTGATTCTCTCAGCAGCAATAACCTGCAATCTCTGTTTGTACATTGAAATTCAAAATGAGAAAACATCCATCAGTGAAAGCTCCTATTCAATCCTCCCACTGTAGAGCCAATGCTTTCCAAAGAAATGAAAGAGTGAATGCAGAGCCCATTAGGCATGTCCCAGGAGGCACAAATCTATATGCTTACAGATGTACTTACAGATATAAATCTGCATTAAGCAAAAGAAATCCTGCTTGACCGATGGTATTTGCACTAAACCACACGATTTAAAGTGCAGCTTTGCAGGGAGAAGTGACTCTGTGGGATGGCTTTGTGTGATTTTATGTGTGTTTCATTGCATCAAGATCAAATTTACTCCTTTACAAGCAGGAGAAATGTGAATTATCTGTCAGTCTCACATACTTACTCTCGGTTCCAGAGCCTAAGCTGGATGGGTGTTTTCCCATCCAAAAATCAGGGTTGGGGTTTTTCTTTGGTCAGCATTTGATCCAGCTGAACTGAGATACAGATTGCAGAGACTGGAGCCTCAAAACCACTTTGGGAATATCCCTTGTTTCTCAAGGCAGTGTCTGTGTGGATTAGCCTCTGTACTTTCACCTTTGAGCAGGCTGTGACACTCCAACCAGATCTTTCATGCCATTTAAGAAAATATCAATCTCTGGGGTTGGATGAGTCAGACATGTATTTATGAAAAGGTTAGGGAAGCCAAATATTTATTGTCCTCATAATACAGAATAGTGACAGAGGGCAAATCAGAAGATGGACAGAAGTGGTTGGGAAGACAAGAAATGGAGGATAAAGAAATGATGAAGTAGTGAAAAGAGGAAAAAAGAAGTTTAGGGCCTGAAAGGACTCCTGAATATCTAAAGAACATGAGGAAGCAGTGAAAAGAGGAGAAGAGAAAAAAGGGAAGATGTTTGGACCTGAAAGGACTCCTAAATATCCCTATTTAAGGGAAACCCATTCACTGACCCCCTATGGTAGTTGGTTTTCATCAGGTGGGTGGCTATGTCACACAGGCCCTACAGGGCAAGCTTTGACATGGGACACAGAATCATAGAATCATAGAATGTTAAGGGGTTGGAATGGACCTTATAGATCATCCAGTCCCAACCCCCTGCCCTGGGCAGGGACATCTCCCACCAGATCAGGTTGCTCAAGGCTTTATCCAACCTAGCTTTGAACACTGACAGGGTTGGGGCAATTAGTACCCTCCCTGGGCAACCTGTGCCAGTGTCTCACCACCCTCACAAGTAAGTTTTGCTTGCTGTAGAAAATTAGAAACAGTCCATGCTTGGGAAGTTATGAAAGAGCAAACTGAATGACCTTATTCCTTCAATGGAAACACAGATGCCCTAAGTGTGGATTAGGGGCAGCAGATTTTAGACCATCCGTGGTGTCAGGCATGGTGAGAGGCCACGCTGACTTGTGATCTCAGATATATCACTTGGACGAGTATGGGAAATCCTTTAATGAGTTTTTCCTGCCCACTTCAAGTTGTCTGGATGGTGGAACCCCCATTGCTTCCCTGGAGAAATGACAGCCTGGCAGGGCTGGCATCTGCTGGTGCCCAGAGCCTCGATCACAGCGAGCACTTGGACAGAGCCTTCTCATTTCCTTCTGCAAATCCCTCAAAGGACCCACACTGAGCTGGACATAAAGAGGCAGCAAAAGGGAAGCAGTTGTTCTCCAAAGGAAGGACTCAAGGGGTGTTGCTAACACTGTGACTCCTTGGAGCAACATGTCCTGGTGCAGTTTGCCATGCCAAGAGAGGCACAGAGCCACACGTGGCATCTTCAAACGCTCTGTAGCTTCAAAGAAAAGAAAAGGCAGGAGCGAGGGCAGAGACCCCTATGGAGACTATGGAGGTGTTTTGGGGGGCAGCAGTGGGAGTCCCATCATTTCTCTCTACTCCCTGTAATAACCTAAATGAACAATTCTGAGGTTTCATAACGCTCTTAATTAGGCCAAACTTCCAAAGGACCACTTGGCATTCTTGTTGGTGAGAGCCATGTGCTACCTGCAGCAGGCCAACTCCAAAATGAAACTGATTTTTCTCTTACCTACATTCTGCATTCAAGCAGCTGCTCCTAACAGGTGCTTGCTCTCTTCCTAGCAGATGGCAACAAAAAAAAAAGGTTTTGTTGGCAGGTTTTGCCACGAAACAGCCTTCTTCTCACACATATTGATGTGTATACAAACACACACGTGCTAGCAGGCTTTTGCTTTATAAAGTAATTCTCCTTCTGATATAAGGTCAGTCACGTGGGGAGTTTAGCCACAATGGCTGTACTTCTCTCTTTTGTTGCCTGGGTCTAAAGGCATTTGGAATTTTGCTGCCATGTCTAAACCCCAGAAAATATTTGGCCATTAGTTAACTCTTCTGCTATATCTAAAATCCCAGGTTTTAGGAGGAATATGTAGTGTATACTGCATACCTTCAGATTTATCATACATCTCTAATAGCTTAAATAACACTTAACTAAGAATCAGGCATGTTTTTGCTGGAGAATTCCCTGATGTTTTTCTCCTTGCTCTTGTTTAGGGTACTATAATAGAAGCACAGGAAGCAAATCAGAGAATCATAGGCTGGGTTGGAAGGAATCCTAAAGATCATCTCATTCCAATGTTATCTCCCCTTAAATAAAGCAACCAACTGAAAATTTGCAGTGGAATGAAGACATAGCAAAGCCTTTGAACAAAGGAATATGACTGCAGTGTTTTATCACTGGGAAATGCAACCAAGTGCTGACATGTGTTTGAAGCTACTATGGGAAAGTACTCAGAGAGATGATTTGCGCTGTATCCATCACCCAAAGACAGACAGCTGTCAAAAAAAGAAATCCTATTTCCTTTTTCCTTGACTCTGCTTCCACCTCCCAGGTTTTGCCTGGTGAGGGCTATGAATTCAACAAAATGGTGCAAAGCAAAGCCAGATTTGGGGGACTACAGCATTGCCCAGAAGACCTTTTCTACTTGTATCCCTTGTTGTAGCACCAGGCAGACCCCATCCTCGCTCTGTTTTGCTGTTCATTTCAAAGGAGCAGCCTGTGCCAAGAGAACCAGATGAGGATGACATCTGGCTATGGAACCTCTGCCAAGTCACTGCTGTTCTGTAGCTGGCAGGAAGATGATGTGCTGCAAATGCCAGGTTCTCTCTGAAATGTAAAGTGCATTCCCTGCATTTTCTTTGCTTCCTATCCAGCCTCAATCAGCTCAGTATTTTGTTTTACTAATGGCCAAATTCAAATCTCTTTTCCAGACTCATGAATCCATTTCATTGATGGTGGGAGGTGAATACAATGAGTGGAATTTGCCCCTGAAGTCCAAAATGGTCTTGTACTTTCTAAGCTTATTGACAAATTAACTTGTTGACTGTGAATCTCATTCAAATCCCCCCTCCTGTGGGGTATGATTGTGGTGAGGGTTGCTAATCACATATGTGAGAGTTGTTTGGATCAAAACTCTTCCAAGAAGCAGGAGGTAGAGCTTGGGGCAGGTGGGTAAGCTAAAGAAGGTCTGTAGGTTTATTTCACTGATGTTTTTCTGTAAGCCTAAGGTGCACCTCTGAGAAAAAAATTGCTATAACTGGTGGAAAAAAAGATTGTGAAAGAAATCTGTTGCTAATAAAAGGTACCTAGAGTTAAAAGATAGGGGATTGGAACTAAATGACCTTTAAGGTCCCTTCCAACCCAAACCATTCTGTGATTCTATGATTCTGTGTTTCTATGTCCCCTCTACACACAGTTGCTCTTCATTGTGCTCAGAAGCAGAGGATGCTCATTCAGGGATGGTATGTGAAGGAGCTGAAGCTGTAGGATTTGCCCTGTTCCCTTAGGAAGGAAGCATTTTCACTTTCACTCTTGTTGCTGTACTTTCAGCATTTTTGTCAGCTGCCAAATGATGTTGTTTTGCAGCTGATGTTCCATCCAAGTGCATTTTTGCCTTCTCCTCTGGTAAAATAGTTTTGCTGCAGGTGAACATTCAAAATAGTAGAAGAAAGGTGATTATATTAAGTCATTGACAGGCTGGGAGGGCTGGGGGTGTTTAGCCTGGAGAAGAGAAGCTCCAGGTAAACCCTAGAGCCCCTTCCAGTGCCTAAAGGAGCTCCAAGAGAGCTGGGGAGGGACTTTGACAAGAGCATGGAGTGACAGGACAAGAGAGAATGGCTTCTCACTGCCAGAGAGCAGGGTTAGATTGGATATTGGGAAGGAATTCTTTACTCAGAGGGTAATGAGGAACTGACAGTTGTGGCTCCCCCATCCCTGGAAGTGTTCCAGCCCAGGTTGGATGAAGCTTGGAGCAACCTGGTCTAGTGGGAGGTGTCCCTGCCCATGGCAGGGAGGTGAAACTAGATGATCTTTAAGGTGTCTTCCAATGCAAACCATTCTGGGTTTCTATGATTCTAGATAAATACACACAGAGCATGGACTGTCTAGTCAGCATCCAAGGTTTACTTCTTTGCCATGTGTCTGCAGATTTCAGGAGGACATTGCATGTTCAGCCTGTGGGACTGCAAGCAGAGTCCATCTGCTTTCCAGGGCACTCAGGCAAGAGGTGGGTATTAATACCTGAAGAATAATTCCAGTCTCTTAGATTTTCTTTGGCATCTTGCTATGAAAATGAAGTCCATACCAAAATCTTCCCCAAAGATGGATAGGGAGTAGAGAAATTGGGTTAATATGTTATTTTGTCACAGTCAACCACGCTAGTAACTCATCGGCAGTTTTATCTTCATAACTTTTGTGGAGCTGATTCCAGAGGAATGTTTCATTGGATGTGGCCCTAGCAAGGTGATATAGTAACACTGGATTTAGTAGCTGTGTGTAACCTCATCTGGTTCTATTTCCCTTTAGTGCTGTATGAGTTTTGCCTATTTTGGCATGTGGCTTGACTGCTGGGGTTTCATTCCATTATCTGCTGCACAAGTGTCATGATGATGTCCTGGAGAGGCATCTTCCATCCTTTAGTGTGAGGGTGCTGAGGCACTGGCACAGGCTGCCCAGAGAAGCTGTGGCTGCCTCATCCCTGGAAGTGTTCCAGACCATGTTGGGTGGGGCTTGGAGTAACCTGGGCTGATGGGAGGTGTCCCTGCCCATGGCAAGGAGGTGGAACTGGATGGTCTTTAAGGTCCCTTCCAACCCAAACTATTCTGTGATTCTATGACTATGAATCATGTTCAATGCTACATAACTCAATGTGAAATATAATTCTGAATATCTTAAGATACTAAGGGTTGGACTCCATGATCCTTGTGGGTCCTTTCCAGCTCTGAATACTCTGCGTTTCTGTAAGTATCTAGTTGAATCTGTGTGTCTTTAGATTCTGTCCTTATCAATTATGCTAATGAACCTTCTTGGAAAATAACCACTTAACTCACAGAATTATAATGGCAGTAGGCTTTATTGTCTCCCTAAAGAATAAATTGCTTGATATTATCCCAATAGTTGAGAGCAAAACTTCTTTTTCCCCCAGATAAGATAGCAAACAGTTAATTCAGGTTTTCCAAAGCACATGTACTATTATCGTTAATAAGAAGCTTAACCAACCTGAAAACAAATGCTAAATGATCCAGATCTCGATCTTATTAAGCTTGTGTGTGTTTTCTACCACTTAAAAGCCTATCAAAAACCTAAAGATCTGGGAAAATGAGATTTTCTGGAAGGCAAGCTTGAAAGTTTGCCTCCTTCTCTTTTTAAAACACGAAGGCGATGCCTCTATTTACATGTCGTTTCTGGAACTCAAACGGAGCGACTAAAAAAAAAGCTGCAGTGTGGAACATCCTTTGTTTATTCACACTGTGCCACTTTTAAACTTCAGATGTAAACAACAAAGACTTCTTTGTATTTCACACTATCTCATACTCACTACCTTCTGAAGTCCAAAGCCAAAACACTGTGGAATTTTACTCTCCTCACACTTTCTTCTGCTTTCTTCCAGCCTTTTCTATTTATAGGAGCTGGAAAACTACTTATCTTCTGACCTTTGTTTATTCACACTGTGCCACTTTTAAACTTCAGATGTAAACAACAAAGACTTCTTTGTATTTCACACTATCTCATACTCACTACCTTCTGAAGTCCAAAGCCAAAACACTGTGGAATTTTACTCTCCTCACACTTTCTTCTGCTTTCTTCCAGCCTTTTCTATTTATAGGAGCTGGAAAACTACTTATCTTCTGATTAAAACATGCTCTGCTCATTTTCTCTTGACTTTTCAGTCCTTGGTATGGGCTAAAATTGTATTGCCTGGTGGCCATTTCAAATATAATTTTAGGAGTAATTATGCATATATTCAATAACAGAAACAATTTGTCATCCTGAAGGATCCAAATGTGCTGTGTGGATGGAAAACCCAGCAAATATTCCACTGAAAGCAGCTGGACAGAAAGGTCAGAAAGTCCCAGGCTGGAAATGCAGCAGCTGTCTGACAACACACATTTTGGGACAGAAGAGTTTCAAAACAGAGTGGGAATTTTAGCTGGAAATTTCACAGAACTTTAGCTGCACTGATCCTTGAGATCCACTACTGTGAACTCTCCCCTGCTTCATATCCCCTCAATTTTATGTTTCATTTGACATGCAGCAGGTGCATTGACATGCAGTATGTGCATTGATCTCGTGCTGGATCCATCTTCCCTCTGAGTGCTGATGGTTAGAGAAGGCAGCCAAGGCTCTTTGCTCCTATTCTCTCATCCTGTGCTTAGCTCCCAGGAAAAAGAAAGGGACAGAATAACTGGAAAACCAGAGGAACATGGTGCTGATTTTTTTCCTTTCTCAGGAACAAGTCGTATCCTTTATCATCCCTCCTCCTTAAGCTGCATTTGAGCATAGGAGATAGCTGATGAGCCCATATGTTGAATCCTGGGGGCAGTTTTGACCCACTAATGATAAGAAAGACATTGAGGGGCTGGAGCATGCCCAGGGAAGGGAACAGAGCTGGGGAAGGGGCTGGAGCAGCAGGAGTGGCTGAAGGAGCTGGAGGGGCTCAGCCTAGAGAAAAGGAGGCTCAGGGGAATCTTCTGCTCTCTCCAGCTCCCTGACAGGAGGTGCAGCCAGGTGGGATCAGGCTCTGCTCCCAGGGAACAAGGGACAGGATGAGAGGAAACAGCCTCAAGCTCTGCCAGGAGAGGTTCAGGTTGGATATTGGGAACAATTTCTTCCTGGAAAGGGCTGTCCAGCTCTGGCACAGCTGCCCAGGGCAGTGGTGGAGTCACCATCCCTGGAGGGATTTAACAGTCATGTGGATGTGTCACTTGGGTACATGGTTAGTGGTGGCCTTGGCAGTGCTGGGGGAATGGTTGGTCTCTATGATCTTAGAGGGTTTCTCTAGCCTAAATGATTCTATGATTCTGTGAGTCTGGTTGGAACATTCAATATGTAACATGACAATAGTTTTGCTGTAAATTTCTAGGAGTGTTAGGTCCATATTATGTCCCTCTGAGATAATTTCTTATTCTGAAAATAATGCTGACAGCAGCTGGTTTGGTAGGTGAGTCTAGTGGTAGGTGTTCAAGGTGAGTTGTTCACGCCTCTGGAGCGTGGACAGCACAGTGCAAATGATCTCCCAGTTTTTTTGGGATGAAATGGTTTAGCATTACAAACTAATGGTCATGAGAGGCTGAATAGAAAAGCAGATCTTGTGATTAGAGGCAAAATAAGTGGGAAAGATGACATGTTGCCCAACAATTTCCATTACAAGGATATTTCAGGTATTCCAGTATACCAATTTTTGTGATTTTAACAGTAAATATTCATGCATGGTCTCTGTCTAGAAGTTTTTCCCTAC
>NW_008675164.1:28528-60477 GCF_000695815.1 Acanthisitta chloris
TTCAGGATGAGTTTAGGAAAAGATACATTGTTTCTCTTAAAAATTCCTATGTTTTCCTCAGGAACTCTCGTGCTTATGTATCAGGGAAGAAATACTTGATATAAATCCAGTATTAATTCCAGTGAGAAGAATAACATGGTGGCAGTGAAACAGCAAAGCTGACCTGAGCCCTCTGCACTCAAGATGTGAAATGAACATTTTTACTTCTACATTGCAGCTGCCCTGAATGAAAAATAATTGGAGTGTCTTCCATTTATTGCAAAGGCACATCCACAAGGGAGTACCTTGCATGGCACAGGGAAGTGCAACAAAATGTGGTCGAGAGATAAGGGAGCTAATGGAGGTGGTAAAGTCTTGTCAGCACAGTATTTATCTGTGGAGTGTTTTATTGTGCCCACAGGCAACATGGAGTTGCCTGATCTTACATTACTTTTGGACCTGAGTCAGCTTCTCTGAGTCCTTCAGGACTGCACTGCGTGGAGATACCAGTTGTGGTCTGCAGTGCCTTGGAAGGTTCTGCACTCAACTTCAGTGCTCTGTATGTGGGTCATTATCAGTGGCCCCATCTCAGTTGGGCCCTGGCCATTTTTATTTCAGGAATATGAGGGTAATGGCTGAGTGATTAGGGGGGAAGAGTCTGCTGTCTCCAACCACGGAATAGATTTTCGCTTTAGATCACTGGAAGTCAGGACGGGGCAGAGCTTTTCTTAGCCATCATAAATTATCCATGCAGGATGTGCAGTAAAAGGCTGTTTGGCTGTGTTAAAATTGGCCAGACAAACAGAATTTCCATCTCTCTCAATGGCTCCTTCAACACCTAATTAGTTCCCAGATGCTAGTTGAGCAAGATGTCTTTTATCTTTGCTAATGTTATCTTCCTCTACCTCCTAAATGCCCCCCAGTGCCATTCTCCACTTTCATCTCTCTTCCCTCAAGAGAAGGCAGGATGGGTGTTCAGGAAGCTCAGCACTGAAGGTCAAGCTTGTAAAGACTGTGGGTCAAGCTGATCCTGTTATACCAAGCAATATCTGGAGCAAAAGCTTTGAATCCAGAATTAGATGGATATGATGGAGAGCAGGATACAACTTCCTTCCTGTGCACATTCATAGGATCAGTGTCCAACAGGAAAAAATAGAATTGCAGATTTTATTTCTCTGTCAGTTCCATTTAATGCAATTTAGACCAAATTCAAAGCTTGTCTTTTCCAGTTGCTAGAAGGTACAATGAAGTCTGTCTGGATAAATGTGCCATTTCAGCTGGCACAGCTGATTGTTGTGGGCAAGGAGGAAGCACACTCAGATGGAATATAGTAGGAAATATCAGACTAACTCCACTCCTGATCCTTCCTAGACCCTCTGAGCATAACCACTTGGGGCCCCAGATATGTTAATACCAGGCTATTGGCCAACTGTGATTTACCTTGGCAAGGCTGATGTATATCCAAGCCCAGCAATTCCTTCCCCTCTGGCAGGAATGAGTGACCAAACAGCCTGCTTGAGGCTAAGTGTTTAAGGGAAAAGCATTTCAGAGAGTGCAGATCGTTAGACCGAGGGAACAGATTATAGATACACACACAGCTTTCCCCTAAGGCTTCTGGAGCTGTGTTTCCAGCTAGGTTCAGTTTACTGGGTTCTGATGACATGATCTGTTGTGTGGGAGAGTTTTGTCAACAAGCAAAAGCTCTGACAAAGTCAGTTTGGGAGTTTTATGGATGAGAGTTAATATTCTTCAGCTTAGATTTTGTACCACCGTATTTTTTTTCTATCATATTTCCTTCTTATCTACATTTTCCCTGCACTGCACTGGAAGAGTACATTCCTGGGAATTGAATTGACAATTCCAGTAGGTCCATGTAACAGCATTTCTCCTCTTTGGCCAGGTGATGTATAGTCCCTATAGGATATAGCCTGGGCTGCATCCAAAGCAGCATGACCAGAACGTCAAGGGAGGTGATTTCACCCTGGTGAGACCCCACCTGGAGTACTGCATCTAACTCTGGGGCTTCCAGCATCAGAAGGATGTGAAGTTGCTGGAACGAGTCGAGAGGAGGCCATGGAGATGCTCCAAGGGCTGGAGTGCCTCTGCTCTGGAGCCAGGCTGGGAGAGCTGAGGGTGTTCAACCTGGAGAAGAGAAGGCTCCAGGGAGACCTTAGAGCCCCTTCCAGAGCCTAAAGGTTCTCCAAGAAAGCTGTAGAGGCACTCGGGACAAGGGTCTGGAGGGACAGAGCAAGGGGGAATGACTTCCCACTGCCAGAGGGCAGGGATAGATGGGATATTGGGAAAGAATTCTTGACTGCGAGGTTGGTGAAGCACTAGCACAGGTTGCCCAGAGAAGCTGTGGCTGCTCCATCCCTGGGAGTGTTCCAGGCCAGGTTGGATGGGGCTTGGAGCAACCTGGGCTGGTGGAAGGTGTCCCTGCCCATGGAAGGGGGTGGAACTACATGATCTTTAAGGTCTCTTCCAACCCAAACCGTTCCAGGATTCTATGATGTTTATGTCTTCAGTTTTAGCCACATAGCAGCTTGTTTTCTATGCCAGCAAAGACCAAAGAAAACTGCAAAGCCAATGGATTTCACCATTTCTGCTCTTACATCCATACGCCAGCTCTGTGAAGGATGAGGTATTTATACCCACATAATTCTATCATTCCCAGTTTCAGTCTTGCCCAGCTTGCCAGAGGCAGCTGCAAAGTGAGTTCTGAGACTAGAGAGCTTCCCTGCAAGGATATTAATAATACTTAGAAATTACATAGCACTCCAAAACCCTGTGCAAGCATTAGCTAATTATGTAGCACTCCAAAGCCCTGTGCAAAGCACTAGGTAATCAATTCTTGCAGCACCTATCAAATATATCAATATCATGGAAGTCCACTGTGCAGAGGCAGCTGGAAACAGGAGAATGTGATATCTGCTCCCAATCTTGACTTCAGCACTTACCAGCCACTGCTCCCACATTTTCCTTGGCAGGATTCAAAAGGAGATCACCTACCTGGGTGCAAATGCAGGTTTTACCAGATAAACAGGATTTCAACCCATTCCAGAGCTTGTAGGTGTTGCTGGCATCAGTTAGTTTGGAAAAGCCAATGTCAGTGAGTGGCATGGAGAAGACTGGGCCCAGCACAAGAAGCTGAGGTGCTTCAGCCAACTGAAGCTGCATAAAGGAAATTATTTTAAATGATATGTCATTGAGATGTGATACAGCAGAGCATATTGTCTTGCTGAAAGGGAGATGGGGAATAAGAAGGAAAAAATAAATTAAGGAGAAAATAAAACATTGTCAATTGCACATTATTGAGGCATCACACTGTTCATCATGTTGGTTCCTCTGGACTGAAGTTAGTTCCTCTAGGTGAAGTGAATGTGTGGCTGAATTTCTACTCCCAAACCTGCCAGCAACTAATCCACAAACCTGGCAAAGTCAGTTAAGTTGTTTTCCAGTTAAAAATATCACAGTCATCATGTGTCTAGGATGAACACACTCCCATCATACAGAGGATCGAGTCTGTGCACCTAATTCCTGCAGGTTTTCTCCTGCAGTAGTGCAGCTCTTTTAATTCTTAGTGATTTTGGAGGCAAAGCTGAATTTCAGTATTGCTGATGGTATGCAATTTTGAGTAGCCAACATAATAAAGAGATAGCCCTAGAGATTTTATATAGGCCCTCAGCATGGTGAGATGACTTACCCTAGAGTTTGCCATCAGGGATGAGTGATGATACAGCATCACAAGCTGATGCAGGTGTCAGGATGCTCTGAGGTGATTTTAGAAGGGCCATTAGGAATAGAACAGCTTCCTATAACTTGCTGGGACACAGGACAAACTGGGTGTTGGTGTAAGCTTATTTTGAAAGTGTGGATTGAGTCAGATACAGGATAATAATAAAAATGCCATTTTTATTAAAAACCACAAAATGCTTGAAGCCAATTAATACTCTGCTGCTTTACTAATGCCTCTGCTCAGAAAATTAAATGGTTTCATTTAGCAAAACCAATTTTAAAGCTTTTTTGTCAAATTTATAAGTGGGTTCAAACCTTCTCTAAATTTCCTTGAACTGTGCATTTTCAGCACAACATATCAAAGTGTCAGTGGCTTCAAGTCTGTTCCTTCAGGTATTTGGAGGTACAAGGGACTTGTACTTTCCTAGCACAGTTCATTCCAAATTCTTAAGGCACTTTACAAGCATTAGCTACTTCCATCTGAATATAAACAAGGAGCCAAACACCTTGAACATGTTGCTGTGCTGTAATGTCAAGTCATTCAATATTTTGACATACTTTGGCTCAGTATAATCAGCTGAAGCAGGAATTCCTGTGGGTTCTGAGGGCAGTAGCAAAGCCAAGCACAGGAGCATCGTGTGGGAAATGTAGTCACTTGGGAGTAAGTGAGGAGCAAACTTCTGTGGGTACAATGGTTTGGTGAATTCCTTGGCAGTGTCCCATAGAGAAATTCTTTCTTGTGAGGGTGCTGAGGCACTGGCACAGGTTGCCCAGAGCGGCTGTGGCTACCCCATCCCTGGAAATGTTCAAAGCCAGGTTGGATAGGACCTGGAGCAACCTGGTCTAGTGGAAGATGTTGCTGCCCATGGCAGAGGGGGTGGAACTAGATGATATTTAAAGTCCCTCCCAACACAGAACATTCTGTGATTTTATGACTTTAGCATGAGGACGCTAAAGTCTTGCATGCATAATACTGATTTTGAAGTGAGCAGGTGTGTAGCAAGGTGCCAAGTGCTGTGGAATAAGAAGAAAGTTGCCCTTCTGAATGAATAACTGGTTATAAATAAGAAATAAGTGACACCAATAACTGTGTAGGTTTTGCAGTGGAAGGAGATTAACCTGTCTTAGGAATCTGTTCAGTTCCACATCCTCATGAAAGGGCTCAAAAAAGGGAGACAGACCATAGTGACTCACTGAAACCGGCTGACGGTATAGAGTTATTCCAGGTAAGTAAAAGTAGACATGGCTACAAAAAAGTTGGAGAAGAATCTGACAATATCAACTGTCTGGGCAATGAAATAGCTGCTGAAATTCCATGTCAATAGAAGTCAAGTACAGACACAATGATAGGGTTTAAATTAGCCCCTGAAAGAGGTCATGGCGTCATTGCAGATGGTTCTTTGAAAACATCTGCTGAGTGCTCAGCAGAGGTCAGAAAGGCAAGTGGAATTCTAAGAATTGCTGGGAAAGAGAGGGAGAATAAAACAGAAAAATGTAAGAACAGCACTGAATAAGTCCATGGAGCTCTTGAACAGAGAGCAATTCCAGTCACCCCAGTCAGTGCAGTGATAAAAAAGAGCTAGAAGAGATGCAGAAAAGGGTGAGAAGGCTGACCTGGGTTGTGGATTGGGTAGACTAAGCCTGTGAAACTGGCTGGAGATGTGAATGAGCAGGATTAAGACAGAGCTGTAAAATCAAGGTCCCTGTGGAGAGAAAATAAGGCATTATGGTTTGTGACAGAGGATGTAATGACATCCTCTGGTCACCCAATGGTTGGACAAGAAGTTTAAAGCAAATAACAGGGAAAAAACCCTCACAGGCTATAATAAATTAGGAAAATCATCAAACACGACATCTCTTACATGCTGAAATTACAGCTTTTTTAAAAACTGATCAAGCTGAGGTTCCCACCACTGGCTTTGACATGTTGATGATCTTGAGGGTGTTTTCCAACCTTAATGATTCTGTGTTTCTGCTCCAGCACCTCTCCCAGTGTCCCAAGCCAGCCATGTGCCCTCTGCAGCTGGGTGAGATTTGGGTTCTGGTTTGGTTTGGCCCCTTGCTGGTAGAACCTGACAGGTTTTCTGGGGCTGGATTATAATCAGTTAAAGGACCAGTGTGATCTTGTAGAGTCTTAGCAGTGCTGGGTTAGCAATTGGACTCGATGATCTTAGAGAGCTTTTAGAGCCTAAGTGTTTTGGTGATTCTATGAAAAAAGCCACAGAAATCCTTTGAATGAATGAATTCTCTTTGCTCGATGATCGAGCTTTTAGAGCCTAAGTGTTTTGGTGATTCTATGAAAAAAGCCACAGAAATCCTTTGAATGAATGAATTCTCTTTGAATTGCTGTGGAATATTGGGGGGGGGGAAATGATCAGAGAATCAGAGAATGTTAAGGGATTTGAATGGACCTTGATGATCACCTAGCCCCAACCCCCTCTGCCATGGGCAGGGGCACCTCCACCAGACCAAGAGCCTAAGTGTTTTGGTGATTCTATGAAAAAAGCCACAGAAATCCTTTGAATGAATGAATTCTCTTTGAATTGCTGTGGAATATTGGGGGGGGGGAAATGATCAGAGAATCAGAGAATGTTAAGGGATTTGAATGGACCTTGATGATCACCTAGCCCCAACCCCCTCTGCCATGGGCAGGGGCACCTCCACCAGACCAAGGCTTTATCCAACCTGGCTTTGAACACTGCCACGGTTGGAGCATCCATTTCCTCCCTAGACAACTTTTGCCAGTGTCTCACCACCCTTATGGGAAAGAATTTCTTCCTGATATCTAATCTAAACTTCCCCTCTTCCAGTTTATACCCATTGCTCCTTGTCCTATCACTACCATTCCTAACAAAGTATCCCTTTCCAGTTTCTCTGCAGCCCCTTCACATCCAGGAAGGTGCTATGAGGTCACCATACAACCTTGTCTTCTCCAGACTGAACAGCCCCAACTTTCTTATCCTGTCCTCACAGGGAAGGCGTTCCAGTCCTGTTACCAGCTTTGTGGCCTCCTCTAGACTTGCTCCAACAGTTTTATGTCCTTCTTAAGTTGGAGACACCAGAACTGTGCACAGTACTCTAGGAGGGGTCTCACCAGAGCCGAGGGGGAGAATCACCTCCTTTGACCTGTTGCCCATATGCCTTTGGAGCTCAGTTGGTTTCTGGACTGTAAGCATGTACTCCAGCTCATGGTGAGTTTTTCATCCACCATCACTCCCAAGTCCTTCTCCCGAGTTTAGTCTCAATCACTTCTACCCTCAGCCTTTAGCTGTGTCTGGGATAGCCATTACCCAGATGTAGGATCTTGCATTTCACCTTGTTGAACTTCATGAGGCTGGCATCAGCCCACCTCTCCAGCATGTCAAGGTCCCTCTGGATGACATCCCTTCCCTCCAGTGTGTCAACTGCACCACACTTCTTGGTGTCATGATCCAATAGTTCCTTAAAAATTTCCTGCACTGAGTAAAAAATCCCAAGGGTTAATTGCAGCATGGTAGTGGGGGGTCCCATCAGACGGCTCAGGAATTTTGAGACAGCAAGGACTAAAAATTCTTCTAGAACAGGATTATCATCAAATGATATCTGCCTCAGTGGCAGGAAATCAATCCAGA
This sequence comes from Acanthisitta chloris, assembly GCF_000695815.1. Classification (NCBI taxonomy): domain Eukaryota; kingdom Metazoa; phylum Chordata; class Aves; order Passeriformes; family Acanthisittidae; genus Acanthisitta; species Acanthisitta chloris. The sequence continues at coordinate 35,854 of NW_008675164.1, forward strand.
TTTACACCTGCTAGAGCCAGCACATCTTGAACTTCACCAGTGTTGTTTTCATCTTAGTATCGATACAGTGTGAGGAAAACATTTTCCTCTTCAAAATCAAAACATCCAAGGTAGAGTTTGGCAGAGTGCTGGAGCCTGAGGTTCCCACTGCTTCTGACAAAAGGGCTGGGATCTTTTGCTAATGACCAAAGTGCAGCATAATGAGTCGTCTTGGGCTTCTGCTTTATTCAGTGTTTAATAGACTGTTAGCAATTGTGAAAGGGATAAATGATGTTTATGCCCTCTTGTGGTACCTTATCGAACAGAGTGGCTTTTCGAACTGACAAAATGAGGCCAATGATGGAAAAGTCCCAGGTAAAAAATCTGTAACGAATACTGTTTTGCACAGTAGAAAAATCTCTCCCCCTCCGGCAGCATCCTCATGACTCAGTTAAGGGGGAGAAGCCAATTTCACATGCATTTGCAGCAGCAACTAAATGACTAATGCCCATGATGACAGAGTTTGTGCCATCTTTCTGGAGAGAAGATAATTTCAAAAGTGTTTTTCTTTGCTGGGAAGGTTAGAAAGGCGGTGAAGTAGAGCTTTATAAAAGTAGTTGTGTTGACACCTCTTTGTGTTCGTTGCTGCCAACGTGTTGTGATACAAACCTTCTCATTTTTTATCTTCTTTGCTCACACATCTGATGGGTAAATAACCTGATTCCCTTGGGACAAAACCTATCCCAAAGAGGAAAAACACTGTTTGGTAATTTTACATGGGGAAATAAGGCCAAATTCCTGTGAAATTTGGCGTGTTTCCCCACTGTGTTCGAACGCAGTGAGTTAACCAGTTAACATCTTCCTGAGGTGTGCTGAGAATTCAGATGTATGGGGAAACCCAGGGGATTCCCAGACAGGTCAGTCACGGCTTTTGGATCAATCTTATTTCTTCACTGCTGATTAGACACTGAGTACAGAAAAATGTATCCTCCAGACAGTGAAATGATGGGAGTAAATCAAACTATTGGTCTCCAAAGTCCAGCTGCTTCTGTCTGACTGTGGTCAGGGCTTAGCTGTACTGAGGAAGGAGTTAGGAAACCCTATTGCAGGAAGTCTGAAGACCTCTAAGTCCCACATAATCACCTGCTATTTAGATGTGAGCTAATGCTGCCAGGAAGCATTATTTCCGTTTCATGTCATCTTTCTCTCTGCTCTGCCACTGAGTATGTAGAGGGTCAATGGAAAGAGGAGAGGAATTATTTCCCTTCCATGTCCATGATGAGGACAACCATAACAGTGGGTTTAAATGAAAGTAGTGGGCTTAACTGGGCTAGGGTTTAGGAGAAACTCTCTACCAGGGTGGTAAATACTGGAATGGCCTCCTTGAGGAAACTGGAAGACCTCCATCTCCAAAGGTTTTTCAGAACCAGTTAAATGTTTCTTGCGAACAAGGTGACTATCATTCTCTCTGTCATAAAAGAAGTTGGACTTGATGACTAACAGGTCTACCAGCTGTGTTTTGTGATTCTATGGGATGACTTCCCTTTATTTGGTTAATTTATTAGCATGATGAGGTAACACATATTTGTCTGGAAATCCTAAATGCTGAGCCTTCTTTCTTAGAGTTGCTTTTAGTGTCAAGTCTGGCTGACAGCACTCAATTCTACCTATGTCCAGTACTTCACAAATGTACTTTGCCAAAGGAGTCTGACATCAATTAAAGTGCTTAATAAGTTAGCATAGACTCCATTAAGTACAAGTTATGCCCCCACTGAGATGAGAATTGGCTCCAAAATGTTGGTGTTTACCAGTTTCCTTAGAAAAGGACAGTGGAGCAGGGAAAATGTCACAGCAATTCATCTTAAAAAGAAATTTCCTCTGTCAGAAAACATTCAGCAGTTTCAAATTCAGTTAGGGGATATCAGAAAGAAGTTAAAGTCTAATTTAAAATCCCCACGCACATTCCATCTTCTTTTCCTGCAAAGTGATTATGGCTCCCGATCCATGTCTTGGCAAATCTTTCCAAAACAAGCCATAATTTGCCTTAAAAATACCTTTCTGGTCAGGATAAAACTGTTCTCTCTGAAGCATGGAGGATATAGCAAGTCTGTGAAAAAAAGCCCAAGTGCTTGTACTTCCCAATGACAAACTTGAGGTTAAAATTTCACCCAGAAACTTTGCTTGGCATAAGGACATTGAGGATAGATGGTGTGTTTTGAAGCTGAGGCACCTGCCAGGTGAGGTTCTTGGGCACTGCTTGGCAGGTAGCTAGGCGTGAGCAAAGTGTGTTCTCACAGTTGTTTTCCACTTTTACTGATAGCACCACATGCCTGACAGATTAATAAAGACAACAAATGTGTGGTCATAGCAAATTAAACAAATGAGCCATTAAAAGGGGATGGGGCACTCCTGCATCTCACCCACACCTACTTTGGTGCCTGCAGTGTCTCCAAGCAAAATAACATGAGAGAAGGGATAAAGGGCTTTCAGGGATGTGCTGCAAATGGGATCCAAGCGCTGAGAGATGTCTGTGGCTCCTTCTGGGAGGAAACCTAACGTCATTCATCAGCAGAGGAGCCAACAAACCACTAATGGCTTTCCATCATCTCTCTTGACAGGTATTGACGGAGGGAGGGTTTGGTCCCATCACAACAGAAATCCGTGAGGCTCCGGAGTTTTATTACGCCGAAGATTACCATCAGCAGTACCTCAGCAAGAATCCTGGAGGATACTGTGGCCTCGGGGGAACAGGGGTTTCCTGCCCCATAGGCATCAAGAAATAACCTGTGCTAACTTCACCACCTCCACTTTGTTGTAGAGAGTTTGGAAAAAGGCAGACAACCCTGGTAGATGTTCCAGCACACCACAGCATCAATGCATAGAGATTTGGGAACCTGGGGAGGCTTTCTGGAATCGAAGGAGTTTCCCATTCATCAACATTGAAAGCCAAACTAGAGGCAGAAATTGGCCAACTTGCAATCTGGAGAGATGGAAGGAGATTCAGACTTCTACAAATTTGTCTCAAAATGCTGTTGAAACGATGAATTAGGAGATGGTTGCACCCAAAACTGCTTTGCATAGCTAATGGCTTCAGTCATGCTGATTTTCTTAGGTGGGTGAATTTGCTCATGATGTGAGAGTCTTGACTTCTGGAGATGTGGTTGGGCTCTTAAACTATCACAATGCTGTAATTTGATGTCTTTGAGGATGGTGAATTGATAAGATCAGTAATTCTCTCACAATTCCACTTTCACAGCAACATCTAGTATCACCTATAGTGCCTATTTCCTGAAATCATTTGAGGAAGAAAAAGTAAAAATAGTAATGTGATGCTTCTTCTTGACAGTTCCAAAAAGTGTATAAACACAAAATCAATTTTATTTCCTGCACTACAATAAATTACAGAAAAAGAAAAGAAAAATATTGTCTGTGGTGTGTTCTAAGCATATATCTGGGTAGATCTAAAAATAATATCAATATCAAAATAATATCAAATAATAAAAGGCTGCAGCCTGCTAATTAAACGCCAGGGCTTTCAAATCTGTATTATCATGCATGACAGTACAGAGGACTAGAATTGGTATTGCTCACACTGTAACATGATTATTCCTATGATTAATTATTTGTACTTCAGTAGCTTGTGGAGGCCTCACCAAGACCAGGCTCATGACAAGTGCTGTGCAAACATGATGGCAAGCAGTCTCTGTCCTGATTTGTGTACTCAAAATAAAGGAGAAAGAGGTAAAATAAGTTTTGGGGTTATATTAAAGTTTCACAGCACCAAGCTTGACAGAGCTCAAGGAGCATTTGGACAATGCTCTCAGGCATAGGGTGGGATTGTTGGGGCTGTCTTGTGCAGGGCCAGGAGTTGCACTCAATGATCTTTGTGGGTCCCTTCCAGCTCAGGATATTCTATGATTTGATTCGGTGTGGAATATCCTAGGGCAAACAGCTTCAGTAGGAGAGCTGGGGATGGGTTTGTCCCAACCATCCAACTTGCTGCTTGTAATACTCCCCAGTGGGAAGGGTGAACTTGAGGTGGTCATGTGTTCCCTATTTTGGAGGCTGTCTTGATCATTGAGTTTGAAGAACATGAGTCACTGGTGTGTCCTCTTGCAGATGTGCTGGTGTGGAATATCCTAGGGCAAACAGCTTCAGTAGGAGAGCTGGGGATGGGTTTGTCCCAACCATCCAACTTGCTGCTTGTAATACTCCCCAGTGGGAAGGGTGAACTTGAGGTGGTCATGTGTTCCCTATTTTGGAGGCTGTCTTGATCATTGAGTTTGAAGAACATGAGTCACTGGTGTGTCCTCTTGCAGATGTGCTTTCTTCAAGGAAAGCTTTCAGTACTCACCTTGATCTGTCTATTCTGGGCAGCAGAGTTCATAAACCCATTTTTGAGGGCCAGATGGTTGGGATCAGAGACACAAATCCACAGCATTTCCATCTGGATAGCTCTCCATGACACTCCTTTCCATATGTTGAAGTTTCCTGCTTACCAGCTCTGGTTTTAGGCTCAGAGAGGCCAAAACCAGGTCCTTGAACATCTCCTGTAGCTACCCAGCAGACCAGACTGCTCTCCAAGCTTGGAGGGACTGAAAATGTGCATCAGATAGTCAGTGCTTGGGCTTGTAAATCCACTGTTGAAGTCCTGTCTGCTTCATCCGAAGTCGTGCCAGAGAAATCAGCATCCTTTCCTCTTCAGCTGATGTTGAGTTCATTCTGGTCTCAAAATCCAGAGGAAATCAGTCCTTTTAGCAGATTTATACCTGGGGAAAGCTTACAGGAGCTAATTCTGGCAGGAGTGCTGTGTTAGGCACTTTCTGGAGATGCCCCAAAACGTGCCCACATCACACTCAACATTTCCAGGTTGCTGTGGTAACTGATCCTATCCTTAAAGTGTCGTGCCACGGAGTTGTTCCAGTGCTCACTGCCAAGGAAACCATCACTTTTGTCTAATTTCCTTGGCATGAGGTGGCATAGAAGAAAAGAAGGGAGGAAAATAAAGTCTTACTTTCATCCTGTGCATTAACCTCTGTGTAAGTCAGACGTCAGTTGCATAACTCCTGATTTGCTCAGAGGAAAAACATCTCATATACATATTTTGGAGCTCATAAAATGCTTCTTGGTTCCCTTCCTTTCCCCTCCCTCCCCTCCTACTCTGTGCTATAGTTATTGTTTTGAAATAAGCTGGAAAGTCTTTGGAAGAAGCACCATTCTGTTCTTAATACAGATAAGCTCAAGTCTGACTCGGTGTTTTTTCAGTCCCGTCCTGATGGAAATAATGTGTTGGTGTAGAAATCAGCATAGATGGGTCTATTGATGCTAAAATTTGCACACACCAAAATACTATGCCACCAGGGAATTATTTATGGAGTTACTGTAGGGGGAGCATTTGGCCTTGACCCCCCTGTAGCTGCTGCTAAAGGTACAAAGACTATCAGGGATATAATCAGTGAAGGTGAACTGCTAATGATTCAGCCTCATTAATGGATTAATTTTTTAGGCTGGATTTGGTCCTGTAAGCAATCCTTCCCACAGGGAAGAAGGGGGAGTGGCTGCCTCAACATCTTTGCTACTATCTCTTTGGTTTGGCACTGTTTGAAATTTGCCCTGGAAGAGAGATGCTTCTTTCTTCTTCAAACATGGAATCACGGAGTGGTTTGGGTTGGAAGGGACCATGAAGCTCATCCAGCCCCCTGCTGTGGGCAGGGACACCTTCCACTAGACCAGGTTTCTCCAAGTTCCATCCAATCTGGTCTTGAACCATTTCCAAGGACGGGGCAACTGTCATGGTCTTGTTTAAGTACACGAAAGTAAACACCCAGGGCACAGTCTGAATGAAGAAAAAATTAATTAAAAATTGGTCAGCCTGCAGCAATTCTCAGAGTTGAAGATGAAATCTGATGCAGGACCAGCTTCTAAGGTCTTCAGAGAGAAGAACATGATTCAAGACCCTGAAAGAGCTACAGCACCCATCCAGGCCTACAAGGGAGCTGGAGAGGGACCCTTTGTTAGGAGCTGCAGTGACAGGACAAGGGGTAATGGGTTCAAACTGAAGGAAGGGAAGTTTATGTTAGATATTAGAAATAAGTTTTTTACTATAAGGGTGGTGAGACACTAGAACAGGTTGCCCAGGGACATGGTAGCTGCCCCAACCCTGGCGGTGTTCAAGACCAGGCTGGATGAAGCCTTGTGCAACCTGATCTAGTGAGTCCCTGCCCAGGGCAGGGGGGGTTGGGATTAGATGATCTGTACAGTCCATTCCAACCCTTAAATTCTACGATCCTATGATGGAATCCACTATTGTAATATCCTTTGTGGTTAGTTCAGGATACAGACAAGAATTTCCCTGCTGCCCTGTTCCTCTCAGAGCTAAATGAAATCACAAGCCTTTTGGAAATCACTTAGCTTTCCCTCAGTGAAGATCACACCCTTTCACCTTAGGAAGAACATCATCCAATCACCCTGTGGACAGAAACAAGCGGATGCTGTGATGTCACCCCTGGTTGCCATGGCAGAGAGCTGTGTTGACATGGAATGCAGACAGTGCCCTGAGGTGTTTGCAGGGACTTTGCTGTTCTGATTGTTGTGGAAGAGTGTTAGTCCAAGACAGATTGAAATGCTGCTCCTTACTCTCTTCTGTTTAGCTTCTCTGATCAGCAGCACCAATGCAGGTGCATTTTCTCAATATTTTATGTCCAGAAGTGACCAGCAGAGTGGAGCTGTTGGTGGCCCTGCAGGATATACACGTTGGCAAGTGAAGCAGGCACAGGCTTATTCCTTGTGCCTGGTTGTATATATGTGTGGCTTGTGCTACAGCCTGATGCTGAACCTTCCAGTCCTTAAGCAAGGATTTGATCCAGGCTGTCTATGGAAAATGGTCTATGGTCCTCCTCACCTCCAAACTGCCTGGGCAGTGCTTGGCAGAGTGCAGGTTTGGGAAGGTGACAGAGATGTCAGAGGCTTTGGTAGAGACCAAATAGCACCTGCAGTGCTGCATCCAGGTCTGGGGCCCTGACATCAGAAGGACATGGAGCTGCTGGACTGAGTCCAGAGGAGGCCATGGAGATGCTCTGAGGGCTAAAGTACCTCTGCCATGGAGCCAGGCTGGGAGAGCTGGGGGTGTTCAGCCTGGAGAAGAGAAGCTCCAGGGAGATCTCAGAGCCCCTTCCAGTGCCTAAAGAGAGCTGGGGAGGGATTTGAAACAAGGGCCTGGAGGGACAGGACAAGGGGGAATGTCTTCCCACTTCCAGAGGGCAGGGAGAGATGGGATAATGGGATAATGGGAAGGCATTATTCTCTGTGAGGGTGGTGAGGCACTGGCACAGGTTGCCCAGAGAAGCTGTGGCTGCTCCATCCCTGGGAGTGTCCCAGGCCAGGTTGTATCAGGCTAGGGGCAACCTGGTCTAGTGGAAGGTGTCCCTGACCATAGCAAGGGGTTGGAAACATGATTTTTAACATCACTCCCAACCCAAACCATTCCATGATTCTATGATTCTATTAATATTTATAGACCAGTGCTCTAGCTGATGTCCTGCCCCTGTAGTTCAGTAGCACAGGCAGTGGCACTGCTGTACGTGTCCAATATGTCTCATTTTGCACCCAGAGTGTGGCCTCCAACCATCTTACAAGTCCTTCTGGAACACTGGCAAGAGTATCACAGCAGGGAGATTTGCCAAGGCTGGGGAGCTCCCGTGGCACGTGAGCGTCCAGAGCCATGGAAAACATATCTGTGGAGGCACCATCATCAGTGCATCGTGGATTTTAACTGCTGCCCATTGCTTTGAGGAAGAGCTGTGAGTACTCCAGGGAAGGGTGGACAGCCCAAGCACAATGGGGTGGTAACATTCCTCCTTGTGGGTGAAGGATATGCATATCCTTGAGGTCAAGTGCAATATATGAGCCCTGAAAACAGGAATTTTCTCTTTTGGGGAATACAAGCCCATTTTTGAACACAGAAATGTGCAAAAATCTGCATAACCAGGAGAATCAGAAGAGGACTACTTTGAGAGATAGTCTGAACAGCCTTGTAAAGTGCCTGTGATGCTGTTCTTATGGTCCCAAGCATTTCCTCTACATCTACACATGTTGCAGTAGCTTCTAAAAAGTGATGTATTCCATTCCAGCTTATTCCAGTCCCCAAATTGCCTTTGCTTTCACATAGCAAACCTCATGGAGACTGATTTTTCAAACAGCAGTTTCTGGATAAATCAACTCCATACAATGCCCAGGGGCAGGGTCCTGCTCTCTGTGAGCCCCCTCCAAAATCCGGCAGGTCTGAGAGCCAGGACTGCTCGTGACAAATAACCTGTGGCATCACAGCCTGGAGCAGCTGTCTGGGGGCACTGTGGTCTGAGCAGCCAGCCCAGGGCACAGTGATCCAAAAGATCCAGCCTACTCCATCTGTTATGCAGACTATTTATAACCTGGTTGCATTCATGTTCTGCCTCTGCACCTCTCTCCCATGGAAATTAGCTTTGTCTAACAGTGAAGGTGGATTTCTGTGATATTTAAAGCTAACCTGCCTATGCCATTTGCTAAGCATCACCCTGTCCTGCTTGGAGGGAGGAGGCATCAACCTTTATAACCCAAATCCTTCATGTTTACTATGTCTCCACTGCTTCTACTTTGTTTCTTAAGGCCACCAGATCTCACAGTTGTAGTGGGAGGAATTGACCTCAGCCTCCAGCTGGAAGAACATAAGCCAGACAGCTTGATCCTCCACGAAAACTTCAGCAGAACGAGCATGCAAAATGATATTGCTCTGATCCTGCTCAACTCTCCCATCAAGTTCAGTGGGGAGAAAATCCCCATCTGCTTGCCCTTCACGTATAACATCAATGCGTGGCAGGACTGCTGGGCTGCTGGCTGGGGAAACACAAGTGCAGGTGAGGTACTGTCAAGAGATCTATTTGCTAATGGAGACTGGTTTTATCCATTTAAAGTAGATGTTCTTTCATGAGGGATTCTCCACACAAACTTCCACTCCCTACCTTCCTGGTTAACACTTCCATACCCTTATAGCCACTGCATATCCACCAGTTCTCTGTTCAGTGCAAGAACTAGTCACCTGCTGACCACCAGAACAAGGTCCCAGGTGCTATAAGTGTGTACATTCAAGCTGAAACCTTAGAGATGCCTTTTCTCTGCAGGAGCCCAAATTTTGGACCTGTTTTTTGGCACCCAAATTAAAACAAGCTCTATCCTAGTGTGCAAATTATCACAGACTCTCCTCCACAGAGCTCACACAGCACCCCATGAAGGGTCCCTCAAACTGAGTTCCCCCAAAACAAAAGCGAGAAGCACAAGGTGTGCAGTGCAGCTCATCTCAGGTCATCACCAAGACCATCATCAGGATAAGCCATACCTTTGGGGATCTTCCAGCTCTACCACATCCCAGAGTCCTACACAAAGAAAGGATTTTACAGTCCCCAGAATTTCAGCTTTGCCCAATGACACTTCCCCCTCCTTTCTATCTACCTACCCACATCCCAGTCTGTCATCCCTGGAAACATTCTAGGTCAGGGTGGATGGGGCTTGGAGCAACCTGGTCCAGTGTCCCTCATGGCAGGGGGGTTGGAATTAGGTGGGTTTTAAGGTCCCTTCCAACCCAAAACATTCTGGGATTCTGTGATAAAGTCAGGAGTACAAATTCATTGCTGCTAACATTTGGATAGCACTTGTAAGCCTCTGTGGTCCCAAAACCCTACTGAGGTGACCTGAGACTCCCTTGCCCTGAGATGCTTTAAAAATACAGCTGAGATCAGTCCCAAGGGCAATTCTCCAGCTGCTCTGCAGGTTTACTCATCATTCTGCTCATTGCAGGGGCTTCAGTGACTGCATCCCACGTGCTGCAGAAAGTGCCGATGAAGCTCATCAGCAAGAAGCAGTGCTTGGAGCAGATCCCACAGCTCGGGGAGAACATGGTGTGTGCTGAGATGAAGCAAGGAGAAACAGACAGTTGCCAGGTAAAATGAACAGGCTCCCAGATGGTCACACTGCCTATGAGGGCAGGGAGACAATGGAAGAGGAGCACCTTCGCTTCAGGAATGAACATCCACCCTTCCCACAGCTTCCTGGGGTTGCTAAAGCTTCTCTGCAAGGCCAGGGCAGGATGCCCAGGGAAAAAACACTGCCTGCAAATGCAGATTGATCCAGGTGGTGGGTGTCCAGGACTCCTGGGGTGAGGAAATAGTGGTGCTGGAAGTTATCACCTTCTCAAGCAGATGGGACTCTACTGAAGCTCTCCCCTCTCCCTCATTCCCTCCCTGCAGTGAGAGATAGGAGCTCTACAAGGGACACAGAAAGGAAGGCAAGGGAAAAGGGTGACTTTCATCAAGTCCATTGAGCTAAGAGACAGTTTGGGATGGTGGCTGTGGCTGAGGTGTGCAATGGTGGGAGTGATGGGAGGAGAGGTCCCATGTCCCTACAGAGAGGTCTCAGCACAGCATGGTCTGTGTCCTCCTCCTGCCTGGTGTCCCCTCAGCCCTGGGCCAGGCAGTGCTGCTCTACCACCAGGTTACATACTGAAAAGAGACAGGAAAGTTTGCCCAGGACTGTCAAAGCAAAAGAATTGGAGGGAAATTTAACCCATGAGTATTTAATTTAAATCTTAGAAACCTTTCTCAGGTGAGGTCTTGATTCTGATCCAAATGTCCTTTGCTAACATCGCAAGTTGGTCTGTGGGTGCCAGAACCAGTCACATCTTATTGCAATGTGTCAGTGACAGAGGATGATGGACTTTTCAAGCTCAGTTGTAAAGAGTTTGAGCAGTATTTGGTATCAGAGAGCTGACATAAACACCCAGATGTGGTAAAACTCACTAAGAACTTGGGCTCTTGGTACATATTCCACCCACAGGATTTCTGTCCTGTTATCAAACAAACTCTGAAAGTCAAACACCACCTTGTCTTTCATAGCATCCAACCTTCAACCCTTCCTCTGAGAGCCTGGTAAGGACTGGGGTCTCCTGCATCCTCTGCTTCAGGATGAAGGCCTCCATCCTCCACTGGGCAAGGGTTTTCTTAGAATCACAGAATGATTTGGGTTGGAAGGGACCTTAAAGACCATCTAGTCCAAACCACCTGCCATGGGCAGGGACACCTTCCACTAGACCAGGTTGCTCCTAACACCATCCAGCCCCATCTTAAATGTGTCTCTGTATTTGCAGGAGGGTGAATGGACAGAGACATGTATGCACAGCTCCATCCTGCAGGGATTATTCATTAAGGGAAGCAAAGCAGCACCTAGGACAGAGATCCTGTACCCTGTGGGCAAATACAGCAAGTACAGGGAGCATGGACCTCAAAGCCATTGCCAGCCTGTCCTGTAGCTGGGCAGCACAGGGGAAGTTTGCTTTGCAAAATGATTTTCTCATTAGCCAGAGAGCATCTGCTTCTGGAACCATTCAACTAGTGACTTTCACCTCCACTAAATTCAATCAGAAATTTTAAAAAGAAACCTGCCACAAGATAACATGATTCAAGAATGCACTTCCAAGCCCAGCCTGAAGTTCTCAGGGTGAATTATGCTGGTGAAACAGCAAGAGCACTTGTACTCAGCAAAATTAATCTTCTGTATTCAGAGAGCTGACAAGGGGGCTATTTTGATCCACAATAATACCAGAGTAGTCTGAGAAATGCAGCAGAAATGTGAGCTTTCCAAGCAGTGGAAGCACATGAGGATTGCATGTGTGATATTGCTCAGAATCCAGCATCTGCCCACTCTTTGTGGGAATTTGACCAGGCAGAAATGCCTCACAAACTGAAATAACAAGAGCAAGGCAAAAGCATTCTCTAGGCTAGGAGGGAAGCTCTTCAGGGGAGAAGCAAGTGGCACCAAGCCTGACAGAGTTCAAGGGGCATTTGGACAATGCTCTCAGGCACATCGTGTGATTCTTGGGGATGTCCTGTGTAGGGTCAGGAGTTGGACTCAATGATCCTTGTAGGTCCCTTCCAGCTCCAAATATTGTGTGATTCTGTGATGATTTTTCACCAGAATTTGCTAATTTGCATTTTGCTGAAGGACATCTTTCTGGGAAGTGCTGGTTAACATCAACAAGGACATGTTTTGGCCTCTCTAAGCTGGTTCAGAAACCTGGTGGCTTGTCCATAATTGGCCTGCCCAGTAATAGGCTGGGAATCCAGGGCTGGACCTGGTGCTTGTTCTGTGGCAGGGAGCACTGCACAGAATCATAGAATCATTAGGTTGGTCCAACCTGTGACAAATCACCACCTTGTCAACTAGACCAGAGCACTAAGTGCCATGTCCAGTCATTTCTTGGAACACCACCAGGGATGGTGACTTCACCACCTCCCTGGGCAGCACATTCCAATGCCTGACAACCCTTTCAGTGAAGAAATTCTTCCTGATGTCCAACCCAAACCTCCCCTGGCTCAGCTTGAGGCTGTTTCATGAATAGGAAGGACATGAAGAGAAAGGCTCAGACATTTCACCAGCTACTGTCATGCTAATACCAGACAAGACTAATTTGTGTAAAACTGACCATATTCCTTTAATAACTCAGGGATATTCAATAGCAGAACTCCCAAGTATTTCTACTTAAAAAAAATAAACCCATTCACTTATAAAGAAAAATCTATTCTATCCCAATTCTGAGCAGTTCTGCAGACAAATATATAGATTGACTGTGAATTAACACTAACAGGAGATGTAATTGACTTATAGTTCTATTTAGTCACAAACATTAGCATTAATGGATGTCCATGGGGGGCAAGTGCTAAAGAACAGACAGTAGAGATGGCCTATGTATTATTTTGTTGTGTGCTACATTTCTTCCATGACCTCATGAACCACAATTGATGCCTAATTCCTTGTTTTCTTAAGCATCTTTTGTTAGGCTCTGATGCAACGGTAACCTGAACAATAATTAGAGTATAAGGGACTCAGAAAGCAAATGCCTCCTTCAGTGCTTTGCCTGCCCAGGGAAAATTCAGTAAATGGCCCAATTATATTTCAGAGAGTTTCTGCAAAGGAGGTCTGTGGGGGTAGCTCTGGATGTGGTGATTAGGACAGAGTGTGTTCAGCTGGAGACACAGTTCATGTACAGTTCAGGCCAGCAACAGATGAAGGGGCCTCAGTCCCTGGCTTGGCTTCCAGGAGAAGGAATCACTGTGTGGCCACCAGCAGTGGGATAGTTCCAGCTCAGATGAGTCACAGGCTTCAGGTATCCACCTGTCCCATGGACTGCAGCAGGAGGTGATCTTGGACATAGAATCACAGAATGGTTTGGGTTGGAAGGGACCTTAAAGATCATCTAATCCAACCCCCTGCAATAGACAGGGACACCTTCCACTAGACCAGGTTGCTCCAAGCCCCGTCCAACCTGGCCTGGAACACTTCCAGGGATGAGGCAGCCACAGCTTCTCTAGGCAACCTGTGCCAGTGCCTCACCACCTTCATAGCCAAGAATTTCTTTCTAATATCTCATCTAACCCTGTCCTCTGCCACTTTAAAGCCATTCCCCTATGTTCCATCTCTGATGAATGTCTGAAATGATGCCAGGATGCATTTGGGGTCTGGATTTTGATTCCTTTAGTCTTGTGAAAAAGCAGGGAAGGACCTATTTTCTTCAGCTGCAGTATGTTCAGCCCACATTGCTGTCAGCAGTTTGGAAAGGGAAAATGCCCTTTACAGCATCTGACTGACTGCTTAGGGCTCTCACCCCATGTAGCTGGAGCAGTAGCAGTAGTTGTTGTGCAACCCTGGATGGGATTTATCCAGCCAGATACAAATGTCTTTTCTATAGCCATTTGCATCTACCAAATCATCTTTCCATCAGTAGGGAGAAAAAAAGCACTTCTGACATGTGAGTCACTGAGACAGTTTTAACCATGTTAAAATCAGATTAATCCCTAAATGTATGCATATTTCTCCCCACTAACTAAAATCAAGCTGAAGGTGCTTAGCTCACAGGGAGACACTTGGCTCCAAGGCAGGACTGTTGCCTGCATCTAAGTCTCCAGTGCTATTTTAGATAACCCAGGATATCGCCCTGGTATCCCAGTGCTCCTATCTCAAACCATACCCCAGTGCCAGTAAGGTAACTGCAGTGGGAACCTTGCACTGGGAAAGCTCTTGCCTCCTTTCACAAGCTCTTGCATCCTTTTACTGGTGCTAATGTGGCTCCAAAACTGCAAACACAAGTTTATGAAATAGATTTTTTTAATGACAGTCTTCAAATAAAAATTAGGTCCATATAGGTAATTATCAAGGATTCAAGGAGAAGACCAGAAACCAGGACAGTGTGTCAGTCTCTCAGGCTGGTCACAATATCGGAACAGAGGTGGATAGATAATGGTCTGGCTGCAGTCTGTAGGGATGGGGAGGATCCATATGAGGTCTGAGGTTATAGGTCCTTCTGCCTATCAGACTCCTGGGGGCCAGGAGACGAAACTAATCACATTTCAGTACAAAGTTATTACTAACTATACAAAATTACTTTATTGTTGTACCTTACTTTAATATTAGAATCACAGAATTGTTAAGGTTGGAAAAACCCTCTGAGATCGAGTCCAACCATTGCCAAGGCCACCACTAACCATGTCCTCAAGTGCCATATCTGCATATTTCTTGAATACTTCCAGGGACAGTGACTCCACCACTGCCCTGGGCAGCCTGTTCCCATACTTGGTCACCCTTTCAGTGTAGAAATTTTTCCTAATATCCAATCTTAACCTCCTCTGGTGCAACTTGAGGCTGTCTTCTAATCCTATTGGAAAGAGAGATCCACTCCCCATCTTTGTCATAGATTTTCCAGCACTGAACTATTGCTACCACCTTGAGATGGGTTTTTTCCCTACGGGATAGACTATTTAAGTAGGAAGGTGTCCTGTGAAGCCACAGAATAAAGAAGTAGAAAGGTGTTACTGCATTTGCAGGCTCTTAAATTTGCTTCTGAAGGGTCCTTTGATGTGCAGCTCAGAGCCAGAACACTTTCCCTGTGTCCCAGGGCTTATAGGGCTTTCATCATTTTATCATTTTATGATGTGGGCAGACAAGTGAACACATTCAGGCTCTGGTGGCTTAATTTAATCTGCCAAAAATTAACTCTTGTTGCAAGGATTTGGGATGTTGATGATGCTGGATGTCTCTTCTACCTTCTTCCTCTGGGTCATAGCCTTTGGTCCCTCAAACTAAAGCTGTTGGGTTTGCAGCAAGGGATCCAGCATGACTTTGTGTGCCTAGTGGGTGAGGCTGTGGGGAGTAGAACACTTTTGGATCCAGCTGAACACAAAACTTCAGTGTGTACTTTCCCTGGGAGCGGGGAATGGGTGAGATGACTCAGAGGAGCCACTTCTAATTCAACTACAATGAGTCAATACAGCTTTGAGGGAAAGCCATGACTCACAGGCAGGTCCAAATTCTTTGAAGGAGTCACCAAGCATGTGGCAGAGGGTGATCCAACCATCTAACATGTGCTGAGATTTCCAAAACTCTGGTAATGAGAGTCCTCAACAAAGGCCCATAGAGAAACTGAACTGTAGTGAAGTGGAAAAGCTTCAGTTTGAAAGGGAGGCAACACAGAGAAAGGATTTGAACAGAGAAAGGGCTTACAAAGGAGAGTTGTGTTGGCATCCATGCAAAGAATTGTGATGTTCAGGAGGGCCAAAGCTAAGACGATCAAGTGGGCCAATGCCACAGAATTGTTCGGAGTGGTCAGAGTTAAAACTGGCTGTGCAGAGGTGCAGGAGCTCTCATTACTCTAAGTAATTGGAGGTTAAAACAGCAGATGCAGCTCATTATCAATGAACAAAAAGTAATGGATACAGGGAAAAGCAACTCCAGCTGTATGCTTGGAATAATAGGCTCTAAATTAGCTATTACCATGTAAGAAGATTTTGGAGTAACTGTGGATAGCCCTTCAAAAACAGAAGCTTGAGGCTCTGTGGAGGTCAAAAAGGCAATCAGAGCACTATGAATTATTAGGACAGGAATAAGTAGCAAAGCAAATGTGTGTTATGCCAAGACACTAATTTTAGGAGCCTACACACTGTCTGTGATTCCCATCCACTTCATCTCAGAAAGGAGTGGTAATTTTAGAAAAGGAGGAAAGTAGAGCAGGAAGGATGATCAGAGACATGGAACAGCTTCTGGAGAAAGTGGAATAACAGAACAAGACTGAAGCTTGTAAAAGTGATGTCTGATGGGGTTGTGACACAGATTTCCAGTCATGAGCAGCATGGAGAGGAGTCAAGCACTGTCCTCTTGTCACTGCTGCTCCAAACACATGAAGGAGGGGTGTCTGATGGCCTTATCAGGCAGCAGATTTAAAACAAAGAGAAGGAAGCGTTTTTTCATCCAACAGATAATTAAACTATGGAAGTCACTGACCAGGATGTTGTGGGTATTTATCCTAAGGGATAAATGGATTCAAAAAGCAATTAGGTAACTTCCTGGATGAAGATCTCTCTGAGGCTATTAACCACTGTGATGTAAATACAACTCTGTAAATACTTGTCCTGTTTCTCATTCTCCTTCCCTGAGCACTTGCTGCAGATGCCAGTCAGAGACAGGAGTCTGGGCCGCATGGGTCTTTGGCCAGATGCATTTTAGCTGCCTTTAAGTCTGTGCCACCAGAGTTACTAATGGATCCTGCTGAGATCAGTGTGGATGGAGTTGTGTGGTCTTCTCCCATTTTCCAGCAAGGGGATGGAGAGACAGTTGCTGAAGCCTCTCACCTGAGATCTCAAAAGGTTTGCATGAAAGGAGTGCAGGTGCCATGTGTTGCCTGGTTCATTTTTGATACCTGCACACTGAAATAAGGCCACTGCCTCCTTCCTCCTACCTTTCTCTAAAGACAGATTGATATAACTGAAGAATCGTTTGTTTGCCAAAGCCTTTGCTCCCAGCAGCCAGGGCAGCTCTGAGGGACAGTGTTGCTATTCACATGCTGATTCTCTCCACTTTACACAGAGCTCACCAACATGAAAATAAAACCAGCAATCACTTGCAAGGATTGTGTATCCACCTAATGAGGATCAGATGAGTTGTTCTCCCTCCCCCAGAGCCTCTCCCACCTCAGAAGATTTATGTGGCTGAATGTGTTTGTTCTGATCAATTGCTGTGTTGCAGACAGGAATACAAATATCAAAGGGAGAAGATTACACTTTTGATCCAAAGCCCTCTAAAGTCAGCAGAAAGGCTCCTGATGCTCACAAAAAAGGTTTTGGCTGCAGTGAAAAAGATGAAACTTTTGGTCAGCTTCAATGAACAAAGCACCTTGTTAGGCAGTGACAGATTTTATACAACCAGAGCTATTTCCCCGTGAATAAATCATTGCATTTGCCTCTCCTAATGGGAGGATTAACATGTTTAAGACATGAATTCAGCACCAGATCTGATTTGTTGTGCTTACTTTTCACTCATCTTCTGACAAGAAATATGCAACAGAAGCAAAGGTGCTATTTTTGGTGGTTTTTTTTCTATCCAGAAACTTGGCACTTAGACTGAAAAGCAGCAGCAGGTATCTGGTGTATTTTGCTGACCAGAAGTATTTCACCACCAGGATACAGGAGCCTGAAAGCAGCATTTAATAATTTCTTCGATCCTCAGAGTCATTAACCTGAGCATTCATTAAATTAGTGTTACTGGAAGCATCACAGAGCCGAGATAATTGTCCCAGCATTCAAAAACTTGCTCCTCCCACACCTTCTCCTACACAAGAATGGAAAACCTTGGGCTGGCATTTCTGAGAGCTTAAGGTGGATACAGGAATATTTGGAAGTGTCCAAAACCAGAATTTCTTTTCTCCAACTTTAGCCCTAACCAGGCTACTGATTCATCTGAGCTACTGCTATAATTCTGTGAGTGAGATTGTCACACAGAGAGGATGATTTAACCCACTTTGTGAAAAAATCATTGTGTTGAACAGCTAAAGTTAAGAGAAATAGGATGTTAGAAGTTGCACCCATGAAGCAGAGCAGCTCAGCCCATGTGAAAAGGGATCTGAAGCAGGATTTGGGTCTCAGGGCTTGTGGATTAGAGAAATGGATTTGCAGCTGCTGCCTGGGTTGTCACAGCATTGCTGAACTCCTTCTCTGCCCAGGTTTGAAGTCACTGACTGTTCCCCAAGGCCTGCAGACAGATCCCCCTTTCCCCACCAACCATGGACATGGTTAAACTGGCAAACAGGGAAGATGAGATCTGATTTGAAAGGAAAACTGCATGAGGCCTAGTTTAAATAGGGATTCCTGGCTCATGCAAATCACATCCCTTTTCTGCCATGGTTTTCTCAGCTATGAAACACGATAAGACATTGCCCCCAAGGATAGTCACAAGGTATCAGGAATTAACTGGTGTTTAAACACCCTGCAAGAAAGATCCTTTGCAAGTGTGAACAGCCTCCAAATTGGACACTGAAGTTGATCTGCCCCATGGTGAGCAGGGGCTCTACCAGTGCTAGAAGTCCTGTGTGCTGGGAAGAGCTGTCCCGGCGCATCCCGACACCTCAGTGGAGAGGGCTGTCAGTGCTGCTGCGTCACTGCCTCGCACACAGCTCCCACTCTCCTCACTCCATTTATTAGCCTTGTGTAGGAGGTTCCAAGTGCCTTCCTCTCACTACCAGGATAATGCATTTGGCCTGTTCTTGCCCCAAGGGAATTAGCAGTAAAATTCCCAGTAATTGAATTGTGTGGAGATGCTCATTCATTCCAACAGGATGCCAGAGCCAAGGACACTGATAACCCATGGTTCCAAGGTCACTGCAAGGTCACTAATGTGATTCATGCAAAGTTTTGGTTGAAATAGGGTCAGGAAATGTCTTTAGATGCTGAGTTTGAAGAGGGTCCAGGAGCAATGGTTGAGATAGAAGGACATGGCTACAATAACACAATTTCAGTGCAAACAGCATTGTATTTGCAGCAATTCAATGATCTTAAAGGTCTTTTCCAACCTAAATGATTCTGTGATCCTGTGAGGCATTCCATCTCAGGATATTCTGTGATTCTGGGAATATTTCCTCTATATTTATCTTCATTTTTCCCTTCTGTATGCTAGTTGAACCAAAACAAATAGGCAAAAGATAAAGATAAGCATATTAATGACCTGGACCCTCCATCTAGTGGAGTAGGAATTCAGCCATAGACTCTTGTGATGCTGATGAGCTGCATAGGGGACTGTGGTCACTTCCTCGCTCATTAATTAATGTGTGTTAGCTCAGGGTAGCTGCTGCAGAAGGGGATTCATCCATTAATGACAAAGATGTTTCTCAAAGCAGGGAAGGACAACATTTCCCAGTAAAGTTTGCCGTCTTGGGAAATGGGTTTGCAATGAATTTATTTACCATATATGCTGGAGATGGGGCAGAAAAAGATTCAAACCCACTGTGGAAGGAAACTTATTTAGAGCAGGGGCTGCACAGCACTGAGGATGTGCATAGAATCATAGAATGATTTGGGCTGGAAGGGACCTTAAACTCCACCCCCTGTCATGGCCAGGGACACCTTCTATCAGACCAGGTTGCCCCAAGCCCCATCCAACCTGGCCTGGAACACTTCCAGGGATGGAGCAGCCACAGCTGCTCTGGGCAACCTGTGCCAGTGCCTCACCACCCTCACAGGCAAGAATTCTTTCCCAATATCCCATCTAACCCTGCCCTCTGGCAGACTGAAGCCATTCTCCTTGAATTGTCCCTCCAGGCTCTTGGCCAAAGTCCCTCCCCAGCTCTCTTGGAGCCCCTTTAGGCTCTGAAAGGGGCTCTAAGGTCTCCCCAGAGTCTTCTTGTCTCCAAGCTTAACACTCACAGCTTTCTCAGTCTTTCCTCTGAGAAGTGCTGTACCTGGCTGGGTGGATTTCGTGCTGGTTTCTTTTCTCCCTGGGGTTGTGTTCAGACATTCCATAGTTAGATATGCTCTTGGTGTTCCAGCTACAGCAGCCAACAGGAGAATATTCCTCTTTTTGAGGTGGCTGAAGTGTGCATTTGAAGCCTTGCACACACTGGGGGAGTGATGGTTCTCCTTGTAGCAGGCAAGTTTTCACTAAAATGTCTGTGGTTTCAAGAAGGATTTGTCAGGATTATTGTTCATCTCCTGTCCAGTGTGTGGATGCTAGCTCCCAAAATTCACAGTGGCAGGTACCCAGCACCTACATACACCAGTTCTGCAGAGAAGACAGGGACTGAATGAGCAGTCACAGCAAATGTCCCTTTTCACTTCTGGATGTTTTCTCTTGGTGACAGGATTCAGGTATCCTCCTGAAGCCATGGGAGCATGAGGAGAAGGCTGGGAAGGACAGGGTAGTGCATTGAGCTTGTGACTGATCTCCTCCTCTTCTGTATTTATTCTCCAGGATCTCAGGGCTGAGCTATGAAACTTAGAGTCAAAATTTCCTTGTTCCCCCAAATCCTCACTAACTTGGGACAGAGTTTGATTTTTCCACTCAGCCTTTGAGCTGTAGCTGCTACAAGAGACCTGATGTTGGATCCATCTCTCACATCCTCATTCTGCCCTAGGTGGACACCGGGGGACCTCTGGTTTGCCGCTCCTGGAATGCTGTGAAGTGGTTCCAGATTGGCATCATCAGCCAGGCACAAGATTGTGCAGAAAAGCCAAATTATGAGACCTTAACATCTGTTTTCAGCTATCATGACTGGATGGAGAAGGAGACAGCCATAAGGGGGAAACCTTTCTTCTCTGAAGGTGTGGACTATGGTGCAAATGTCGGGGTCATTCGTTCAAGGGCTGACACAGATGGTGTTTCTGGATTCTTGTCTCCTTTTATCTCTCTCTATAATAGCAGTTAGATTACTCTTGAGAAGATTTTTGAAAACATAATAAAAGTGAGAACTTGCATCTCATTCTTTTTTCTGCTGACCCATATAGCTGTGTCTGAAGCCAAACTGCTCCATCTCACAGACACTAACATGAGATGTCACAATGAGACAGGGAGTGAGGCAGAGGGTGGAGAAATGAAATGAAAGAAGCAGGACTTGGACAGGAGGGACCATAATCTTCTGAAAAAACACAGGTTTTCCACACTGGTGGCTCACGTCAGACCCAGTTATTTACTAAGCTCATATGCAAACTGAAGGTGTGGCATCTGAAGGTACTGATCCCCTTGGAAAGTTGAAACCCAGAGAAAGATCTTCACCTACTCATTGGCATATTAGCTTATCTGTTGGTAGGATAGCTCCAGGTCAATTAATGTCTCTTACACCAGATTATTAGCTGGACTAATGTATATTCTATCTTGCAGCAGGCCCAAGATAAAAGCATCTTCAGAAACCTCAGCAGCTGCTCAAGGACATGACTACATGCCAAATTCAGTGGCTCCTTAAGCTAGAAAAAGGGCAATAAGTCCTTGACCAGTGTTGGAAAGTGGAGCATCATATAACTAACCAGTCTCATTTACCTGGGTGGCAAATGTTGGGGTGTGGGTGTTAAAGGCAATAGAGAAAAATATATCTGCCTAAAGAGCCCCTTCCAGTGCCTAAGGGGGCTCCAAGAGAGCTCTGACACAGGTTGCCCAGAGAAGCTGTGGCTGCTCCATCCCTGGGAGTGTTCCAGGCCAGGTTGGATGGGGCTTGGAGCAGCCTGGGCTAGTGGAAGGTGTCCCTGCCCATGGCAGAGGGTTGCAACTAGATGGTCTTTAAGATCCCTTCCAACCCAAACCATTTTAGGATTCTGTGAGAAGAGAACAATCAGAGCTATCCAGAAAGTGCTGCCTACAGAAACCCCTTAGTTTTATAATTAACCAAAATTAATCCTTTGCAAGTAAATGGAAAACCAAAAGGAAATAGCATTTTAAAATCTCTGTTAGAGGTGTTTGTTCCTGCATTGCTGAGAGCTCCACATCCCACCCTGAGCTGGGACTAAGCTGGTCCTTCACTCTACATATGACCCTTCATTCTACACATAACCCTTCACTGATCTCCAGCAACAAAGTGCATTTCCAAATGCTTTCTGGTTTTCATAAGGAGTTTTTTGCTTTTCTTGGAAGTGACAGAGAAGGAGGCAAGTAGCAAAGTCCCCTTCATGTCCCACCTTTGCATAAAAGCACCTGTAATTTGCAGCACTGATAGAACTCAGTGAATGTGCAATGGGACAGAACCTCACAAATTGGTTTTAATTACCTTGATATTTTCTGGCTAGCTGGTGGAGAAGCCTTGTAAATGAGAATTAATTCATCTACCTTAAGCTAATGCAAACCCATCTTGGCATAAAAGTCAGGCTTTATTTTCTGTGTTATCTGAGCAGAAAATAATGCTTAATTATTATTAGTTCTGAGTAATGCTTATGAAAATTGCTCCACATTAATTTCACATGGCTGACTGGCTAATGGATGCATAAGGGTCTTGTAACCCTTTGCAAAAAGACTAATAAGAGCTAAAAACAAGAGGAATATATTACTTTAACAGCTATTAGTAGTAGACAGTGTCTGCTGGCATTAATACCTATATTTATTTTCCTTTCTATTAATAATATATCATCAGAGTCTAGAAGCTGTGGCAGGGGCTGGACATAAGGAAATATTTCCTAATGCTGCAGTCTCTTCAGATACAGAATTGTTTCCCTGAGGAAATGAGAGAAGTCCTCCTGCTTGAATTATTTTAATGTAGAGATTGTATAAAGCACTTTTGTCTCCAGCAGGGAAAAAGCCTGGCCTTACAGGGACCTGCAAAAGGACCCAGTAGGTCTTTTCCATCAGTAGTGTTTTCAAATTGATCACGGTCTGTGTTAAATGAAGGCAGGACACTGGTGCTGTGGGTTTTGATCCATCCTGCTTCTTATTTACTCAAAGCTTTTGAGGTAAGTTTGTGCTTTGTGCCTCAATTTCTCTCCTTGTAAACTGAGATCATGAAAGTGATTCCACTTTGCTACATGGAAGCATCGCTTTTGCACATTATGACCAGCTATGTGGCTGCAAAGTAATAAACAGGAAAGACTTTTTCCTCCTCATTTAAAACATAAAATTCAGTAAAGTGAATTCATCTTTGCCACTACATCCACTGTTCAGTAATTAGGGTGAGAAAGGAAATGTTTGTTTAACAATTCTAGGCTGTAAGTAAGTTTGATGAAAACATGTTGATGCTGTGTTTTGTTTCAAAGGTATTTGTGTTCAGAGAGAGCATCACTTTTGATTGTGGATTTAATGGGAACGTGTTGGAGTCACACAAAATCAAAATGCAGTGTGTCAGCTTTGTCATTAACATTTCAATAGGACACATTGATGTATTAAGCTTTACAACATTGGTGTACTGTGTTTCTTACGTTATTGTATTCCATGTTTATAGAATCACAGATTAGTTTGGGTTGGAAGGGGATACAGTCAGAACAGCTGATCCCACCTGAGCACAGGAATATTCCACACCATACAATGTCATGCTCAGCAGTAAAATCTTGGGGAAAGAAGGAGGAAGGGGGACTGTTTCAGCTTTTTGGCATTTGTCTCCCCAAGTATTGTTAAGCATGAGGGAGCCCTGCTTTCCTGGGGATTCCTGAACACCTGCCTGCCAATGAGAAGGAGTGACTGCATTCCATAAGGTTTTAAAATAAAGAGGGAGACATTTAAATTAGATATTAGGAAGACATTCTTGGCTGTGAGGGTGGTGAGGCACTGGCACAGGTTGCCCAGTGAAGCTGTGGCTGCTCCATCCCTGGAAGTGTTCCAGACTAGGTTGGAGGGGGCTTGGAGCAACCTGGGCTGTTGGGAGGTGTCCCTGCCCATGGCAGGGAGTTGGAACTAGATGAGCTTTAAGGTCCCTTCCAACTCAAACCACTGTGATTCTATGATTCTCATTGCTTGCACACACAGCTTTGCTTCATATGTTAAACTGCCTTTATCTTGACCTGTAAGCTTTTGCCTTTACACTGGATCCTGCACTTCCATTTTGCTGGCATGTTAAATCCAAAACTCACATGCCTCCAAGGATGCATTTAAAACCACTATTGCAGGTTGGTCCTTACATAAGCTTCAAGTGACTCTTTCATTTCCCTTGCAGCCAGCCCTTGCAGACTTCATGTCTCTCTCATCTCTCAATAACCTAAATGGCACCAAGAACTCTTTTCCACCCCTAAAACCAACTGGCAGTATTCTGCCTGACCCTATGGTTCAACTCTTAGCCTAAAAATTGGAGTAGCTGATCCAAACATCCTCCTGGCAATGGTCCCTGGCCTGTGTTTGGGTTGGTGTTTGTTTGGGCTAACACAGGGCCAGAGCCAGCCTGTGCTTCACTCCCTCCTCTAACCCTGCTTCTTTCCCAGCTCTTCTGCCAATGATTCCTGCTCTACTGCCATCCCAAACATCCTCCTACCAGCTTGGCAGGTTCCCTCCAGTCATGAAGCCATTATTCAAATCCTCAAATGGGCTTAAAAAGTGCATTTTGGTGTTCTGTTTTCCTCACTGTGTTTAGAGACAGTCTGAGTCACTGCTGAAAAGGGCTTTGGCCAGCCTGCTGCCTGCTGATACAGGAAGGGGCTGCATCCCAAACTTCTCAATGCCACCTACGTCCCTGCTTGGCTGCCAGGAATTCAAAGCAATCACAGCACAATTACAGGCTAACTATACAGAGAAGAAAAGGGAATGGTACCATCCCACTGTGATCTCATAGAGAAACACAGAACTGTTCTTTAATAAAGGTAAATCGGTTTCTGCTTCGCTGCATAATGAGCCTCTGATGATTTC
>NW_008675164.1:60502-66523 GCF_000695815.1 Acanthisitta chloris
GGAAAAGGGGCATCCTGTCTTGGGAGCATGTTGGAAAGGCTGAGGATTTTTCCTGTTGTGCTTTGTGGTCAAACTAAAGCTTTTACATTAAAAAAAAAAATCCTGAAATAGTCAGGCACAATGTTGTGAAGCAGAATTCAAGCCTTCCTACCCCTTTTCCTACCCCTTGTAGTCACCTACTACAGTCTGGTGAGAAGAACATCACCTTCCACCCAAGGCAAGATACAGAGCACTAGTGTATGGGGTGTTTGGTGGTGGAATTCTCTGTGGGAAATGCTCTGCTTCATATAAATAACCATTTGTCAGGATAATTGGGTAAGAAACCACCTTATTCCTAATGCAATTTTAAAAGAATTCTGAAAAATGCCAAGGTAGCTGCAGGAGTGAAGGAGAAGCAAAGGCACCTCCTGATTCAACCTGGACCAAACCCCAGACAGGGATACAGGAGCCACAAACTTGCATTGTCCCATTTGTAGGGGCATTCTGTCACTAAGGAGCAAAGCTGTTAGCTAGGAGCCTCACAAGGCCAAATGACCCCATTTGGCCATCTCCAGGCTACAAAGAGCTCTCCCTGCCCTATATGGGTGCCCTCAACCCAACTACCTATTGGAAAATGACTGCATCCTGGAGCAGTGGACAGTGGGGCAGATAGTGCAGTGTTTTGCAATGCTAAATCTAAGGATTTCACAAATTGAAGCTGACTTCAGTCTGGAAATGGTCTTATAGCTCAAGCACATGGAAAAAGATTTTCTCCTTGTCATACTCTTAGAATTTTTCCCATAGCATCTCCCATTTACCAGATTTGGAGACATAAAACTGGGCCAAACACCCCCAGTTTGAATCTGACTCAGTGCTCTCCTTCCCTCAGTCCCCAGTTTTGTGCAGAAATGAAATGTAATGAAAAAATGTTTTTCATGTGCTTTCCAGATTTTAGCTCTTTATCAGCCAGGTAAGATGGTAAAGTTTGAACAGCATGTAATGAAAATAGGAAAACTGGCAAGTCATAAACTGGGCCTATTGGATTCTCTGCGCTAGGACATTCAAGGGATGACATCCACAACCCCTAAATGGGGACTTTTCAACAATCACTGCCATATTCTGACCTTCAAAACAGTTTTGATCATACTTTACGTGACTTTCAGGTCAGAATCATAAAATCATGGAGTGGTTTGGGTTGGAAGAAGACTTGCAGGTCATCTAGTTCCAACCCCTCTTGCCATGGGCAGGGACACTTTCTACCAGCCCAAGTTGCCCCAAGCACCAGCAAACCTGGCCTGGAACACTTCCAGGGATGGGGCAGACACAGCTTCTCTGGACAACCTGTGCTAGTGCTTCACCTCCCTCACAGGGAAGAATTTCTCCCTAATATCCAACATCCCTGCTCTCTGTCAGTTTGAAGCCATTTCCTCTTGTGTCACTTCAGACCATTGTCAAAAAAACCAAACTCACCATATAATTCGCCCATCTGTGTAGCACAGTGAAATAAAGAAATGGCAATACTATTCCCTTATTAGTTTATCAAGATTTTAAAATCCTTCACCACAATGCCCAAGCAATGAACAGTGTGGCACACTTAAAACATCAAATCACTTCTTTGCCTTTTAAACAGAAGCTGAATTCTGAAGCCTGAGCTTAGCTGTGGGTGTTAAGCATAAAAAAACCTGTGATACTAATGATGCCACTGGCTATCTTACACAAATTGAGGTTTAAAACAGGAAAAAATAAAATCCCTATTGCTTTTCCTCCCTTCTCTTTTGTGGATTTGTCAAAGAACTTTCCTCTCTGCCAGGAAATGAAAAATAAACTGTGGCTTCTCCAGCACAGTTATAACACAAACAATGCTGAGATGGTGCAGTAAAGAAGAAATGAAATGGAGTTTCTTGCTGCTAATTCATAGAGAAAAAGGAGTTGCATGTCTTTTTGCCCTTTAAAGTTTATTTTTGGAAAAAAGTATATATTAATAGCTTATAGTTCTATGTATATACATGGATGTAGTTAAGAGAGGTGAAATTACGGTTTACCTTTTTCAGTCCTGATTGTAACTGAAAAATGTGACCTCTAGATGGCAGAAACTCCTTCTTTTGGGGTGTTTTGGTTCTGTGTTGTTTTAATCCCTGCACAGGATACCACAATCCAATTTTTAGTATAATAGACAGATTTATAAACACTCAGTCTTATGCAAGCCTGGAGATACCATAACATGGGGTAGCACCACCTAAGCCTCATCAGATTTGCTTTACACTTATCATGCTACAACTTTATGCCAAACTGCAACACTGCGCTCTAAGCCAGACAGATCTGAGAGCTTCTTCCTGTCCAGTCTCTTAGTGGAAGGCTGGATGAGCTCAGTGCCTAAGTATTAGAGGCTCTGGATGATTTGGATGCATGGTGCAGCATGGCAGAGAGGCGATGGAGGCATTACAAAACTGTTTGCACAGTCTAGTGATGCAACTATCAGGTTGGAGGGTAAAAATCAATTCCTGAAAGTTTAGTATCCAGGATAAAGAGGTCATTTATTTGATTTTTTGCTATCTGTGGGGTGAGACAGGTGATTCATTCCTCCTACTTGGGGCATCCACTTCATCCAAGGACCAGGGTCACTACCCTTGTAGCCTCATACCTTCTTTTGCTGAGGGAATTGATCAGCCTGGAAAAGAGAAGGCTTTTGGGTGACCTAATTGTGGCCTTCCAGTGCCTAAAGGAAACTTACAAGAAAGATGGAGAGAGACTGTTTACAAGAGCCTGGAGGGACAGGACACCTGGAACGGCTTCCCACTGCCAGAGGGCAGGGAAAGATGGGATAATGGGAAGGCATTCTTCTCTGTGAGGGTGGTGAGGCACTGGCACAGGTTACCCAGACCAGCTGTGGCTGCTCCATCCCTGGAAGTGTTCCAGGCCAGGTTGGATGGAACTTGGAGCAACCGGGTCTAGTGGAAGGTGTCCCTGCCCATGGCAGGGGGTGGAACTAAATGGGTCCTTTCCACCCAAATCATTCTGTGATTCTATTACTCTGATTTTTCATTTACTGTAATTTTTGGCTTCCCACCTCCACCTCCGAAGTCTGGGACTGCACGGGCTGGGAACAAATGGGATGGTCAGCAAACAAGGCATTCACGTGTTACTGAAAGCAAAGGATGACAGAATGGGCTACCGAGAGTGAAACCGGCTTTTATTTATCTGCCTTACTATGGATATCAGAACTAAAATACACCTTGATCTTCCTCTTTTCTGGCACTGGCTAATGGGTAGGACATTTCTTTGCTCATTTCTACCTCTTTATATTTTGAACTCTCTTTTCCCACCTCTGTTCTTAGCCAACGGTTTCTTGACCTTGGCCAAAACTGTGCTCTTCTAACACTCATGTAAATCTTCAAGATTTATGGCCATCTCATACTCTGCAGGAGCATGTCCTACACCCACAGATATTTATTAAAACCATCTGCCTCCATCCATGGGAAAATCTGAATGATATGAGGCAAAAAATGTATTCTGCCACAGATGGAGCACATGAATATGGGAAGACAAGGACCAAAACCATGACTATAGTCCAGCATTGACCAAAGAACCTGGGATAATCCCTGGTATTATTTAGTGCAATTTCTATGTTCAAGCAAGGATTGGGTAGGTGAATAATAATACAGAAATTACAGGAAAAGCTTGTGAGGCAGGATATAATGCAAGAATATATGAATGGTCAAACACCTTCAGCTGATGAGTCCATCCAGTCCCTACCAGCGGCTGAGCAGGTCAGCATGGTCAGGGCTATCATGTGAAGGTTGGAATATTTGTTCTTCCTTGCAATAGCAATAAATCCATTGCATTGATGGCTGAATGGACCTATAATCCTGTATCTGAGCTCCTCTGTAGGTCCAGCTCTTGGGTTCCATGACCATCTCTCTACTTGTCCATAAGCCAGCATAGTGAAGCACATCCATGAGGATGAGGCTCACTTCAGCTAAGCCCAGCTCCAGCACAGGGGCAGGATCTCCTTGGAACCTGTCCTGGAGAAGGTGCATTTCCTAAGGTGGATGCCATGTTGGTGCCCTGGGGTGGCACAGCTCTCAGGGTCCAAGCGCTTTGGGCTCTCATGGATTCACATTGATCCTGCCCATGTTGCGGGTCACTGTGTGCTGCAGGAAGGTGTTCTCTGCTCACTGGAAGAGAGAGAAAGGGGCTACAGCCCTGCAGCAGTCAAGGTGCTGCTGAGTACACCTCATCTTCCCTGCCTTCAGATGCCTATGGCCCATGATTTTCTATCTGATCAGATGTTTAGGCTCTTATATTGCCTATAAAGCTCTGGCAAATGATCCCAGACAGTGATTCACCTCCCCATAAATCAGAAACCTACCTTTGGTCTGATGACTCACCTTATTGACTCTGCTGGTTGGGTTCTTGATGACATTAACATTAGAATAAACACCTACCTTGTATGTAGATGTCTATGCCATACATGAGGTGTGTGATTCAGCTGCCCACACACAGGCACTTAGTGACATTTGAGCTATCCTGCAGTACCTGAGACATCTGCATCCTCTGGCAGGTATGACATGGGAGATCTCTGTCCTCTGCCCTAGCACTTGGAGGTCCAATGAGACAGGCTTGGCATCTCATACAAGTGAGGTGTCCATAGTTTGAGGTCTGAACTGAAAAATCAGGTTTCTATAATGAATTCTCAGCAGGTTGGATGAATAAACTCTCTAGGATGCTTTCCTTGTTCCACTGATGTATCTTAGTAAGGAAAATTCCTTCACCATCTGCAACTTGCATGGCAAAGAGGAGAAGCAGCCTGGCTGAGGTTTTGACTTGTCCCAGGTAAGAGTCTCTGACATTGTGCTAATAAAATTCAAAACCCATTAAGAAATTAAAATATGATCCTGAGGGAATAAAAGTTCCTTGAGCTGAAAGGAAAGAGAAGTGAGGTGAAGGCATAGGAGGAATCAGCCATGGGTACAGCAAGTCCAAGTGCATGAGCTGACTTCCATGTGGAGTCAAGGGCACACTGAGGGACAGAGAGGGATGCCCCTGGAAGGCCTGCAGAGTTTGGGAAGCATTGTACCCTTTTCCTTCAGCCTAGAGCATATAAAGGGCTTTATAAAGGTGACAAGGAGGGAAAATTGTCATTTCAAACCTAACAAAATCCTCTGAGGGTTGTTGTGATGCTCAAACCAAAAGGGCCATTTCATTTTCTCAACCATCCTATGATACTTCTACCTGGGATCCTCATAGCCCTGTAAAGCAAAATATCCTTAAAACTACTGAATTCTTGGCTAGGGAGTTATCAAGCAGCAATGGGGATCACCAGGGGCCAATTAAAAGACAAAACAAACCATAATCTGGACCAAAATACCTCTATGCATCAAGAGCAGGCACTTAGCTGAAAAAACAGGTCCTTCAAAGGAGGCTTCAGTTTAGCCCCCCAAAACTTTAGGCACGTAAGCAATCTTTGCCTGGATGTTGTTATTTCCTGAGGATAATGTCCCTATGTGTGACAGCTATGGTCATGCTGCTGCCTCGGTCTCAGGCCAAAGAGGAAACCATCCAATGGTGGTGGCAAGAGGCTTGTTGTGTCCTCCCTGGAGATGGACACTCTGAGCCCTGAGGGGTCATATCTCAGCTCCCACCATGGAAAAAAGACTTTGGCAAGGAGCAGGGTCAGGAGCAGCGTCTTGTGCACAGCTCCGTGCTTTGGCACTTTCATCCCAACAGCCTCCTGTCTGGGGATTTGGAGACTACTGCGGAGATGGAGAAAGGAAGGAATAGAATTTCACCTTTTATTCTTTTATCATGGCAACAATGTGTGCTGGGAAAAAAGAAAAAAAAAAAAAAGAAGAAGAAGTTGTAAATGGCAGAATTAACAATAATATAACACACCCCCCCCCATCCCTCCTCCCTCTCCCTCTGCCGTCCATTCAGGAGACCGACAATAAACAAGGTCACTTGATTCATTCAGCTTGGGGTGTAAACAAAGCCTTACAATAAAATCCCCCCACCAGGGCCCCCCTTTTTCTCCAAGAATAGATG
>NW_008675165.1:0-7297 GCF_000695815.1 Acanthisitta chloris
AACAAGAACATTTCAAGGTAACCAAATTAACCCTTTCAAAGAGCCTGGTAATTCAAATTTAAACATATCCTGAACATCATTTTCTACTTCATTCTAAAACTGAAAACTATAAAACAGTTGTATATACTGCTCTTTGCTATTTCACATAAATTTTTGAAACACAAGATAATGAGAATGAGGTAGACAACATTGATAATAAAAAACTGCACATTGATGCTCAACATTTTCAATTACTGCTTGCAAGTCAATGAAATGTGATGGTGAATATTCTGTTAAGGCCATATATAAAAAATACAAACTAAGCAGTAAGTGTGTTTACCTAATGAAATGCTAAATCATATAAAACTGGTGTAAAAAATATTTTTATCCACAATTTGTAGAAATGCCCTTAAAAGTCACAAATGAATATGCTACTAGGGAAAATCAATGGCCTTTAGTAATAAAAGTAGGAAATAAATTCATGATGGGTTCCATAGTAATTTATCTTGGATATGTATAGTACCTGACCTCCTAACAGTATAAAATTGACATTAATTGCATTTAAACACAGAATCACATTTTCACTGAAGAAACCAAAGAAAATAATATGTATCATGTGGGAGCACCATTCCTGATCTGGAATAAATTTATGTGGATGTGGATTGATAGTGACTGATCTGGCATCTACCAGCTTGGGGCGATCCTTCTGAGCATGCAATAAGAAATTTTAATGGTAAAGGTGAATGGGTTCTTGTTCTGTGCATAACATAGACTTTTGGTCACACCTTAAGAATGGATTTATTTAGCTCTATGACATTTGACTTAAAGTTTAAAAAGATAGTTAAATATGAGCTGGTTAGAATGCCTTCATGAGACACACATATTAATGATACTAGTGATGTTCCTTTTCCCTCCAAATAAAAATATATTCTCTTAAGTATTTTTTTTTATGAAAAACTGAACTGTACAATAATTCAGACATGAAAGCTTGCTGTACTTTGTTAAGTCACCATATCTAATTTTTATGACCTGTCAGCAGTAACAGACAAAAAAAACACAAAAAAAGATTGTGTCAGGTCCACACCTTCAGAAGCAACTTCTCTCCCACTCCTTTTCATGTTCAAAGTGCTTCAGACCTGAAGCATAATGTTCATGTTTAACTTCTCTCTTTTCATATAAGAGGTAATATTAATCAGTATATTCTATGGTTTATAGGTAAAGCAGAAGCCCCTTGCACTTCTACATTAGAAGCATACCAAGAAAAATCTAATAGAAGTTTCTTGTGAATCCTAAGATAAGCTTTCCAATGTAGTACAATTCCAGAAACATTTTGCACACAGTGGCCCCATAAAAAAACTCTATTATAATTGCTAATGAAGGAACACAGGCCTTGTATTGACTGTGCCTTAGGCATACTGAGCAAGGCCTCTGATCTGACCAGCTATCATCAATTTATTATGGCAACAGGCTGTGTAAGCTTGGTACCAGGCTTCTCTTGAAATACTGTGCAGTTTGAGAGTTGGGTAGTGGAAAAGACCTTGCAAATATGACACAGGTCAAAAGCAGAGGCACCAGAACCATAAAGAGCTCAGTGACAGTCTGGTGCTTTGTCACTGAAGAAGCTCAATGCACAGGGTTGGAATAAGGAAAGCAGCATCGACAAAGGGAAAAGGGAAACGAAATTTTTTACAAAAACCCAAAACCACAAGAAAAGCCCACAAAAAAACCCACCCACCCAACCAACCAAAACCAAGTGGAGGAACATTAAACATGATAGGTCAAGTGTTGGGAATGCTAAAGCAACCTCTATCTCACCCCACCAAGCATGGTGCCAAAGGCTGGGATTTGCCTAGGAAATCAGCTCTTTAATTACAGGACAAGATCCTAAATTAAGGCATGAGGAAAAAGAGGACACATGCTTTTGTTCTGGCTTCTTCCTCTGAAGGGCTTTTCAGCCTGACCATTTCAATGATTAAGACCATTAAGGACAGTAGTGATCAACACTAGCTGTGTGGCACCAGCTGTGAACACTGTATGTTCAAAGATCGTGCAGGATATGACTACAAAGAACTGCTGGCATAAAATATGCAATGCTAAAAACGAACTTGGGAATGCATTTTGTTAATAAATGTTAGTCTAGTAAAGTTATGTTTTGAAGTCTGAAACTGGTTTGATTTATCACTTTTTAATACTCCCTTCACAACAATCTCTGGCATACATAGACATACAGTCAATTGCAAACACTATATTTAAAATTGAACATGTTTCTAATTATTTTCTCTTTTGTAGATTTTGAGCCAACATCTAGGTCATAGTTTTAGATATTATTTTACATTTAGGATCTTCTTACTTGCAATAAAAGGATAGTTGGGGATTATCTGTGATTCCTGTTACCATCCTGCGTCTGTGCCCATCCACACCATATTTTAATCTGAAACCACAGACAGTTCATAACACACTTGATATTGCCATAAACTGGGGCTAAGTCAAGATAAATTTAGGATATGTTCATTTCACTGTTAGACAAAAGTTATTACACCTTAGCCAAGCTAAAATCATCTCAGGCCAAGACAAGACTAGACAAGTCCCAATGCTGTTTTCAGCAGGTTGATGAAAAGTGTGTGGTCTTTCATTGGTAATAGCAAAATTCAAACTTATTTGTCAACATTGTTCAGTTTCATCTGCAATGTCTACAATGCATTTGACAAAATAGTTCTAAATTCAAGAATATGGACAGAGATACATTAATTATAGACAGAGGAGGGAGATGTCTACCTGATGCTTAAATGCACGTGGGTATCACACCTCATTAAATTATCCTTTTAGAAGATCATTTTTACATCTTTTTGTGGTATTTTTAAAAATATGAAAGGAATATTTATCTTTACATTTGGTAATCACTATGCATACGGGAATTTAAAATAAACATATCAATCATCATTTGTAGTAGAGCGTATGGCTGGATGAAATCAAAAGCTGCTTGAAGTGGGTATATCCCTAGGTTGATTTTTTCACATATTGACCTTTTCCCAAGACATTTTCCTCATCTTCATACTCAAGTGTCCTTTTCTTAATTTTCTTCTCTGCATTAACATGATGTGAATTTTTCTTTACTGAGAACTTCAGTGTTGGTTCCGTAAGTTCTATTTATATATAAAAATATGTGTGTTGAAGTAATTTTCACTAGCATTACTTTGGCATTCTAAATATGTTGTCATTTACTTTTGTGTCATCCTCTCAATCATTAGATTGTTAAATTATGCAATGTTGGTGCTATAGCCTTAGCTTATCCATGTTTCCTTTAATACCTTAGTAATTTTTGCTATTTGGAAGTCTGAATTTTGCTCTTTTGTAATGAAGGGTGGGATTCCAGATTGCACAAATCTATATTTAATGATGGGATACAGCTCCAGATTGTAGACTACTAAATTTAGGTATTTACAATCTGGAGCTGAATTCTATTTCAGCTTTAGGTGAATATGCTGAAGATCAAAATATGATCATGCATATTTTGTGGGGCTGTGTTTAGCTTCCAAGACTTGATTTCTTATTAGGAAAGGGACCAGAAATGAATACATCTAGCTTCTTGAACTATATCCTTTTCACACCAAAATCACCAGATATTTAAGATATGATTACAATTCATTAATGCCAGATATCAATGTGTCAAAGAGCTAGAACTAATAGCAGAAACCAATTAGTTGAGGTCTGCATGGATTAAGTTTCTTGTTTTACTTTGTTATTTTGAGTAAGATGCAATGACACTGCATATAAATTCACACAGTATTTCTGTCTTTTTCCTTGTGCTGCCTCTGGTGCCTACATTAGGAGTATGTTCTCAGACAAGAAGGCGCAGTCTGGACAGGAATTTCCTGTGTAAAATAAGTCCTGATCCGTAGACTCATCTGTCTATTCTCCTTTCAGAGGATATAGCCAGTGGGTTTAATGGGATAGACCCTTCAGCTTATATTCAGGTAGCCTTGTGTCAAGTATAAAGTGGTACAATCCCAATCATTTTCATTAAACAGCCCAGATGAGGAAAATGAATTATCCTAATGATTGGACCTTTTACCTTGAACACAGAGGCTCAGATTCAATGGTTTCTTTTTTAGCCAAAACAATCTTTTCACTTCTATTACCACATGAGACCTTAAAACATTCTGATAAAATGTGTTAAATCCTGTTTGAAATATTGATAATGTGTAACAGGTACCATGCAAAGGCCAGGGTTACTATGAATTTTTGCTTTCAAAATTTTTTGTTAAACCCATGAAAATAAGTTCTTGATTTATCCTGGTGTTTTGATTTTTTTGATTATATTCAATATTTTTTGCTATTAATGCAACAGCTGTTTCTTATTTTGGTTTCTTTTTATTATTGTTATTATAGTCAAATATTTATATATTAATATAATTCTCACTACTAATGATTTAAAATCTGTTGTAAGCTTACATCTCAGTCAATTTTGGTCAAATGAATCAGATTAGAAGGGGCTAAGTCCTTCAATATGTCCTATTAAAATAGTGCAATAAGGCAGATATTTGGTTTTGGCACTCACTTTTTTTTTTTTTTCATACTTCTCTAAGATATATTATTTTGTTAAACAACAGTTGATTGAATTAAAGAAAATACATTAATAGCAGTGTTTCCTCCCAAGGAAAATCCTTAACCAGGAAATATCATTCAGTTCCTTAACCAGAAATATCTCAGATTCCACATGTTTTCTACATAGGTAATGAAAAATTCACTCTCTCTGCATTATAAACAAAAGCTACAGCATGAAATAGCAGTTGCAGCAAGAAAGTACACAGGCCACATCCCACCCACCCACCTACTTTAAAAGATTAAATTTTAGGGATCCCATCATCTTACAAATGCTTTAGATGGAATGATTTCTTTCATAACTTGCTTCTTCACAAAAAGACAGTCTATAAAGAGCATAAAGTTTGCTTTGAGGATGCTTATTGGATTAGACCCATCAATAAGTTTAGATGGGGGGATCCTACTCTAGGCAAGGTATGAGAAAAGAACAATTTAGATCTCTCCATTTAGGGAGTCTCTTGAACATTTACAACTGTAACAGGTTGATATTTTTCCCTAAATATAGATTCTAGCCTTTCAAAATTCATAAGATATCCATCTGGTTTCCAGCAGCCAGGCTGGAAAGGCACAATTCTATTGATTGTCTTCAGACATATCTGCTTCACTCATGGAGATGTCTCAGATTCTACAAGGTGTCCCGAATGTTAGTGGAAACTGAAGTTAAAGCAACTGAATAAACTCTAAAGGTCTGAGGAACACTAAACCTCAGATAAAACAATCCAAAGCTGAGTAGCAGCTGACAGTAGACTTGTGGAATTGCATATTGTTGTTTAGGCATGTTCTAAGTCAACATTGTCTTTTTCACAGGGAATTACTGAAAGTGCACAAAAACCAAGTCCTTGATTTCTCTTCAGATTTCTCTCCTGCAGTCTGGTTCCAGATACATCTGGAATGGCCACTAGAGGAAAAAGTGATGGATTTGTACCTGTAATGCTTGGCCAGATGTCAAGTGGCAGCTTAGATATTTCTAATAGCTGTAGGAGCTTTTAGAGTACTTATTGAAATTTATGGAGGTTTTAACACTTAACCTCGAGGAAGTCCCTACTAAAAATATGCAAACTACAGTGTTTCTTACGCTTATACCTAGGTCAAACAAGGACAAGTTTTCACAAGAATGGCAAAAAAAAAAATAAAAATACATTATGCAAAGTCAATTATCTTCCAAATTTCAAGTCCCTATTCTACAGCTTGGTGCTATAACAGCATTCCAAAGAACAGATTGCCAGAATTCCTATTAACATACAAAAAAAAAAGAAAAGAAACAAAACCAAAAATACCCACCAAACACTCCAACTGGGTATTTCCTTAGATTCATGCAGTGGCTGAAGTATTTTTTTACTAAAACTTTAAATTACTCCCAGCAACATAAAAGTTTCAGCTTGAAGTAACTTTTAATTTCATTGGTTAAATCATAAATTGGTTAAAATCATAAATCATAAGCATACGAAATCAAAGATTCTTCAATCAAAGTTTCAAGGAACCTTGAAAACAATGGTTAATTCACATGCCTGTAACACAACAGAAATCAAAAGACCAGTGAGAGCATCATATTTCCTTCAAGGCAAGCAGCTTTGAATTAACAAACTGTGTACAAATTCCACATTAAACTCAGCATGGAGTCAGAAGCAGAGCTGTATTTATGTCAATTAAGTCAAGGAGATAACTACTCAAGTAAAATTATTAGAATTCATTCTGGAAGCTAAAATAACAGAGAAAACTTGAAGTGAACATAATTCAATCTATCAGCAAAAACTTTTAATGCTGAAAATAAATTTGCAACTGTCTTATCAGTGAATTCTACATATTTCATTAATTCCCACTAATTTCTTTTTCCTCAATTTCATGTTGCATTTTTGGATGTATATACTATTTTTTGTCACCACAGTGATAATTTACTGATGAGAGAAATCAGAGAAAGGCTTTCTGTTGGCTTGAAGAAGACCTAGAACCTAGTCATGGACCAGATCAAGACGTGTTTCATCACTCATTCAGACTGATGGTTCCTGAAGCATAGCTCTGTACCATTTGTACTGGCAAATATTTCCAGCATATGGTGATTCATATAAATAGGTCCCAAGCTCATGGACACTATTTAAATGCTCAGTTGTTTTCATCTCTTTGAGTTGAACTGCAGCTTTATTATAAGTATTTTTAATTTTTTAATGGGTCCTCCCTCCTCCTCTCCATATATCTAATGTCTTCAGTGTAGGATGAATATTAGAACATTATGAGATAAAAAGTTATGGCTTGTTCCAATTTAGATCTGAGCCTTAAAACTCTGGCAGAAATGATACAAAATTAAAAGCTGGCAGGTTGGAAAAAGGATGTGTTAAAAGATGAAATGCTCTTGGTAAACTAGGATTTTAAATCTCTTCTATATGCCCTGATTATGACAATAACTGGCTACTCTTTTCTCAATGACACTGAAATGAATAGGAATTATTTCCTGACACTGAAACAAAGATTTAAAAATAGCTCTATTTATTTTTTAATTAGCAGATTGCACAAATCTGATGTTGTGCAAATCTGAATTAATGTTCATTTTTCTGGAACATGTAGATAGGGATGAACTAATCCAGACTAGGGTTTGAAGCCAGCATTGGAGAAGTTTAGATTGTTAAAAAATATCAAGTATAGCTGCTCAGTGGAATAAGGAGGGAAAGGGAATTAAATATATAGCAATAGCTACTTTTTTTTTGCTGATACACAGGGAAAG
>NW_008675165.1:7310-30530 GCF_000695815.1 Acanthisitta chloris
AGCATGTTTTGTATGCTAAATAGATCCCATTTTGTATGCTAAATAGCTCTTTAATTTCTGAACAAAAAATAATATTTGCTGTTTGCAATCATCCTGGTTTTAGGTTTTAGTGTGCTTATTTTACTACTGGGGATCTGTGTGCGTGTGAGTGTGTGTGTGCGTGCTTTGTCCCATTTTACCTATAGCTCTATTTCACTTCTTTTCATAAATATTTGTATTTAGCTATAGCTGAGCCATAATCAATCACTGGTGTGACAGACTGATGTATATATTTGTTGACTTCAAGGATTGCTGTGGAGTTGATCAATGATATTTGATGTAACATCTGCCACCTGCTTTGCACATTCTGTTCTTGGCAGTCTTCTAGCCATCGTTTTTTATAAGCAGACTCCTAGATTTCATGAAGAGGTAAAAGGGCTGTGTGTGGTTATCTGCCTCTTTTTTTTTTCAGTTTCTTTTTTTTTCTTTTGTTGTTGTTGTTTTGCGGAGTATTTCAAGAAAACAGCAGTGTTTATAGGAGACAAAAAGGCAAAAAAATACACCCAACTCTTGAGATGCTGTTGAAGTAGAAAATTCTGCAAGAAATTTAACTCACAGTCCACTAGCATTCATGAAAAAAAAAAAAAGTCGAGACAGCCACTCAAACAAAAACCTTCGAAACATCCAGGAGAATGCTGTGTATTTTATTCAGTCAGTGTGTTTTGACTACAGTGTTTGTAAACTTCCCAGAGTCTTGGCAAAGTGAAAGCCAGTTTGGCATTCTGAGGGAAAAAGGAAACAAAACAAAAAAAATTCCTACTTCATTCCAAACCAACCTCAAAATATTTTGGGTTTGTTTTTAGTTTGCTTGTTTATTGTTTGCTTTTTTTTCCCCTGCCATACTGATCTTATTTCTTGAGAAGAAACTAGAGCTGAGTTGAATGAACCAATATTTCTGAGTCCTGGATATGCATGTGTACACAATGGTATCAAGACGTGACAAACATTAGCCATTTTGTTCAATACTTCAATCCAAACAGATGGATGTCAGTGACATCCAGTAAATATAATGGAATTTGCCAGTCTGACTGAGAAAAGAGGCAGATGCTGATAACACTTATGGATTTATTTTAATCAGCATTTAAGAAGAAGAGATTGAAAGCTAGTTTACAGCTTTCTCTTTCTATCAGATTGATGTGAAGGAGAATCACTTGAAGGGCTCACTTAATCTGGAAGGCTAACATCAGTGGCAAGGGGAAAACTATCACGAGAGTATTATGCTTACTAACTACCAAAGAATTTATATTGATCATATGGCACATGATGGTAGGTAGAACTATAGTTTTTTGGCACCTGATATGAAATATATGGCAATGACAATGTGCAACTGCTTTTAAAGTGCATATCTAAGAGCAAGAATGGGATTTCTCTGAGTTTGTCCTATTTCGTGATAATGTTCTGGGACACTATTTGCTATAAAACATTAATTGGCTAACACAGATACTTGCTGGTGAACACATCTTCCAGCTCTTCATCAGTCTGAAGCAATTTTTCATGTCTTTGGTATTCTTCAGTTCTCAAGGAAAACACCGTGCAACTCTCCAGAAAACTTGGTTGTTGTTTCCTTATAATGAACCCATAGTTTTCAGCTTTCACAGTCCATAATAAGAAAATTGTAATGAGGACTTCCAATGTTTTAGCAACTAAATTACAGAATCTAGATAAGAGGCACTCATTGGGCTTACAGGGACTGAAAAGAAGAGAAGAATGTATTTAACTACTAATATAAAGACATTGGAAGCTTCATTGATGATGTGGATGTCATGGATAATCCAGAAGATGGGACTGAAAGAACCTTCACCATGTTTTCAGACAAAACTAAACTGGGTGGTATGGTGGACATGTCCCCCAGTTTTAGTTTCCAGAAGTTGACAAAGTTTACCCAGAATTTTGACAGTCATGTAAAACAGCTTATTTGTGTTTCATGCTGCTTAGTACTGGCTGAGAAACCTCACTAGCTTTTAACTGATAGTAAATTATGGACATCTTAAAAACCTCAGGAAGATGTGGAGATATCTGGATATAAAACTTTTAATGGTAACTCTTTGTATCAATGAAGGGAAAAGAGTGTATCTAAAAATGTTCAACAGGAGACATTTATAGAAAACATAAGTACAGGACCTTACAAAGGTAAGCAATTTTGAGGGCTGGTAGGAAGCAACTATTGAGGTAGAAAAAGATGAGGAAAGCAGAAAAAAATGGATCAATGCATAGTGATTTATATCACAGCAGACTCCCAAAAGGAGTTCTCCTGATTATTTTGACTTTATATTAATTCCTAGGGAGATGAATTGAGAAAACTCAGAAGCTGAAATTCCTCAGTGTTTCTTTGTGGAGCAGAGATAGCATGATGGATACTAACTTTGTATCACACATATAGTCCTGTGAGATTCCTGACTACTTCTACTTGCAATATTTTTCATATATTTTTTAACTTCTGCATTCTGTTAGTAGAAAGTACTACTCATCATCTTTTAGGCTATCTTTTGGCTTAACAGTTAAAAATATTAAACAAGGTATGCAAAAATTAGGCTGCAAATTAAAGGAACAATATCTTAAAAATAAATCCTCGTGATCTATACTTCCCATATGAATGCAAAGTCCAGGTGTTCATCACCTGTAGAATTCATCCCTGAGGTCTGATTGTCAGTGGAAAATGAGAGAAATAAAAAATTATAAAAATAATATGTTAATAAATCATAGAATCATAGAATCAAAGAATTTTAGGGGTTGGAATGGGCCTTACAGATCATCTAGTCACAACCTCCCCTGCCATGGGCAGAGACACCTCCCTCCCCACTAGACCAGGTTGCTCAAGGCCTCTTCCCGCCTATGAGGAAAGCAGAAAAAAATGGATCAATGCATAGTGATTTATATCACAGCAGACTCCCAAAAGGAGTTCTCCTGATTATTTTGACTTTATATTAATTCCTAGGGAGATGAATTGAGAAAACTCAGAAGCTGAAATTCCTCAGTGTTTCTTTGTGGAGCAGAGATAGCATGATGGATACTAACTTTGTATCACACATATAGTCCTGTGAGATTCCTGACTACTTCTACTTGCAATATTTTTCATATATTTTTTAACTTCTGCATTCTGTTAGTAGAAAGTACTACTCATCATCTTTTAGGCTATCTTTTGGCTTAACAGTTAAAAATATTAAACAAGGTATGCAAAAATTAGGCTGCAAATTAAAGGAACAATATCTTAAAAATAAATCCTCGTGATCTATACTTCCCATATGAATGCAAAGTCCAGGTGTTCATCACCTGTAGAATTCATCCCTGAGGTCTGATTGTCAGTGGAAAATGAGAGAAATAAAAAATTATAAAAATAATATGTTAATAAATCATAGAATCATAGAATCAAAGAATTTTAGGGGTTGGAATGGGCCTTACAGATCATCTAGTCACAACCTCCCCTGCCATGGGCAGAGACACCTCCCTCCCCACTAGACCAGGTTGCTCAAGGCCTCTTCCAGCCTAGCTTTGAACACCACCAGGGTTGGAGCATCCACTGCTTCCCTGGGTAACATATTCCAGTGTCTAACCACCCTTACAGTAAAAAACCTTTCTCTAATATCTAACCTAAACTTACCGTCCTTCAGTTTGAATTCATTACCCCCTGTCCTATCATTGCAGTTTCTAACAGAGTCCCTCTCCGGCTTCTCTGTAGGCCCTTCAGATACTGCAAGGTTGCTATGAGGTCTCCACACAGTCTTCTCTTCTCCAGGCTGAACAGCCCCAACTTCCTCAGCCTGTCTTCATAGGGGAGGTGCTCCAGTCCTCTTACCAACTTTGTGCCCTCCGCTGGACTTGCTCCAACATTAGACATCCATGTTGTTCTTATATTGAGGGCACCAGAACTGCATGCAGTATTTTAGATGGAGTCTTTTGATTCACACAGGATTTGATTGGCTTTCTGGGCTGCTAGCACATACTGCTGGCTAATTGTGAGTTTGTCTTCCACTGTAACTCCCAAGACTCTCTCTTCGTTGCTGGTCTCAATTACTTCCCCACCCAGCCTGTAGGTGTGCCTGGGATTGCCACGGCTCAGATGTAGGACCTTGCACTTCATTTTGTTGACATTCATGGCCCACCTCTCAATCCTGTC
The DNA here is from genome assembly GCF_000695815.1 of Acanthisitta chloris. Lineage (NCBI taxonomy): Eukaryota > Metazoa > Chordata > Aves > Passeriformes > Acanthisittidae > Acanthisitta > Acanthisitta chloris. The sequence continues at coordinate 11,464 of NW_008675165.1, forward strand.
AAGGTCCCTCTGGATGGTTCATCCCTTCCCTCCAGCATGTCAGCTGCCCCACACAGCTTGGTGTCATCAGCAGACTTGCTGAGATTGCAATGTTGAAATGTTTCAAGGTGGATCAGAATGATCTAGATATTTTTAAAATAAATTTTAAAATATGGAAAGCTGATAAGTTTCCAGGTTACCTGGTCTTTTTATATATTGACAGAAGGATGCACCGTAGCAGATGATGGTGTTTTCTTACAATACGATTATATGTCTTTGTATTCCCTAAGTGTCTGATAGTTAGAGAAAAAAACCAGCAATGCCTGCAAGGCATTGTGCCTAGACTTCAAAACAAGAAGCAAATAGGAAAGGAACAGCAAAAATTTAGTGAGTTTGTGTATTGACACACTTTGTTGGCATCTGGAGGCAAATGGTAGCTGTAGCTTTCTGAGCACAAGTGATCTGTGAGGCAGAAAAATAAACTGAGCCAGAAAAAGCCATTTTGTAAGTGACTGCAAATGTCACATAACAGAACATATAGGAATGTAATGCAATGACAAGACATACAAAACCTTATTACTGTATAAGTGGATTTATTTTTCAGGCAAAATTCATAAGTGAAAAATAATTTGTTTTATTTATTTTATCTCTATGTGGAGTTTTTTGTTGAAAACAAAACATAGACCGTTGAGTCCTAATCTCAGCAATATAACATGTGGCCTGCAGCATGCGAAGTCACTACATTACATTTTGCTACTCAAACTCCACCAGTTCTAACACTTTTACCAAAATAAAGGAAGAGTGAATTGGGTATTTGGAGCAAAATTTTGCAAAAATTGTTTGAAACCAACTGAAACAAAATGTCAGGTATGAATTTAGTATAGTCATCTTACTGAGAAAAAGTATATTTTTGGATGCAAAGTAAAGATACTCAGAATTTTTCTATGAGAGTTATTTGCCAATGCACAGCATTTCATACCTTTATTTTCTGTGGGAGAAAATAAAAAAAATATTAAATTATTTTGCATTCTGAAATATTCTGCATTCCAGAAATCTCTTTTTTTTTCTGATCTATCTTGATTGAACACTACTAAAAGTTGTACTTTGCTATAAAAAAATACAAGGAAATATAATACGGTTGAAGGATGCAGAAAAGCTAAGAAGTTAAAAAAAAAATGCTTTTCAAGCACTTAAAAAACAGCTGGCAACTAAATACCACACCCCTCTCTCTCCCTTCTGCACCTGAATAGGAGAAGAATCAGAAAAAACCTAAAACCTGTGGGTTGAAATAAGAAGAAATCAATAATTGAAACATAGCACATATAATAATTATTACTATTTGATAATAATCATCATCAACAAGAGAGAAGAATAAACCTCAAGATAGACAGGTGATGCACAATACAGTTGCTCACCATTTGCTCAAGAATGCCCAGCCCATCCTCGAGCAGTGGTAAGTACTTTCCAGTCTATTCCCCCAGTTTACATATTGGGCACGATGTTCTATGGTATTAAATATCCCCTTGGTCAGCTCCGGTCAGCTGTCTTGGTTGTGTACTTTGCCAGCTTTGTTGTACACCTACTCACTGGCAGAGCATGTGACACTGAAAAGTTCTTGTTGTAACATAAACACAAATTAACAACAGCTACATCATCACTATGTTACCAACTTTGTTCTCATACTAAATCCAAAACACAGCACTGTAGCAGCTGCTAGCAACAGATTAACTCCATCCCAGCCAAAACTAGGACAGTATATCTGATAAACCTCCATGCTCCACCTTGGAACAAGTAAGTGTTGCAAGAAGCAGCATACGTTTGCCAACTTACTAGAAGTCACCAAATGATGAAAACCTGTTAGGAAGGAAATCTGAATAAAAAGCATCTATTGAAGGAAATGATACTACATATTCTTTAGGAAAGAAGCTAAAAGAGATTACTTGCTTAGTGGTGTAAAATACAGTTTGATCATTACACCTAAACTGGTCTGCTGTTTTCTGTGCCTAGAACATAATGGCTTCATCAAAAAGTGGTGTAAATTTGTCCTGAACCACCACAGAGCTTTATGGTTAGAAGATCTAGCATCCTATTTTCCTGGAAAGAAAGGTCAATTGACTTCAGCCATTGTTTCATAATTTTAGTAACTGCATGATATACGCTTGGACGTATAAAGTGAGATTTGCAAAGCTACCACAGAATCATGCAAGGAAGTCATGCTTATACATGGGTATATCAAACTTAATACAGGGTGAAATGCTCTGTAAAATTTCTGTTTGAAGTTAGATGTTCAGTTTCATGTCCTTAGTGCATCACATGAGCTTCTTAGTGGCAGAGTGAAAGCGATATTAAGAACACTGTTAGATTGTGTAAAATTGCCATTATTTTTTTAAATGTTTGGCAAAATTTTCATTACTTTTTCTTGCAAATAATTGCAAATAATTTGAAAAGTTATGGCAGAAACTGAATTAAGGCAAAAAGCAGCTGTGTATTAAATTGGAAATCAAGAGGCCTATATGGTATTCCTGGTTCCATCCCTTATTCCCAAGGAACTTCACATCTCTATACCTTCTTTTCTGTAAAATGGGGATAATGGTATTATAGCCTTTCTGTAAACTGTTCTCTGGTTTCCACTGCACATGAAAAGTGTTATGTAAGCAGTGTTATTCTAACTTCTATTATTAATGTTACCTACACTGAAGCTGTTGCAGCTATGATATGGTTTTTTTCTACCGACTAATTAAGTGCTTTTCCTCTTCAGCTGTATTTTAAAAGGCAACCTTACTGATTCTTTTGCATGATCATAATTGTTCATATTATGGGGATCAATTTATTTAATCCCTGTTTTTAATGTATATACACATATACCTGCATATGCAAATATATACTTTTATCTGTATGTATGTACACGTATCTATACACAATTACATTACGAATACTTGCATGAAAGCTTCATACAATCTTTTGAGGATATTATGTAGGAGTAGTACTTTCTCTGCACTTATTTTCCATTATAACACCTGGTGACTATAGTCTTACTGATATTTAATACTACTTCACCATTAGTCTTACGAGACACCCACATAACATTTTGAAAATGTTCTACATTTTTACCAGGGGTAAAGCCATCTAAGTGACACTTTTAGCTATTAGCGAAATGCTGGATTAACACATTATTTCCACTGCTTTCTGGAAATTCAATTTAAGAATAAGCAAATGGGATAATCACTTAAAAATAGTTGAGCCATCTTGTGGTTTTTGTTTGGGGTTTTTTTCTAACTTGCTGTCATTGTTCAGTTCAACTAAAAGCAAGAATCTGTCTGTTGTTTTATGTGCCCCCAGAGTTTTCTTCAAAGCAGGAACAAAGTGCTTCATTGCTTCTTTCCAAACTGCACGATAAGAAGCAAACTTATAATGGTTCATTGCACTTCAGAAAAATGTCAGATCAGAAGTGAACCTCAGATTATCTCCATTACAGTGTGTCTAGGCAGACAGAGAACATCACAGGTATTTTTTGTTTTGTTGTCGCTGTTAGATTTTTCTTCTGTTGTTTCCATTTTTCATCTCTAAATTGTTTTAGCTTGCGAGAAATGATACATTTTGAGTAATCAGTTAACTTAGTTAAATGATTGTGATGGACTTTTTTCCCAGTAATTTTAACAAATAGGTGACAGAAAGAAGCAACTATTTTTTCCTCTTAAATGGTGAAATACAATTAAAGTTTCTGTTGATTTGTTTACCAAAAGATAGGGGATCTAAGGTCACAATGCCCCCAATTCTCCAATGACCTACTATTGCAAAATTGATTATGTTGCAAAGTCTCCTGCAACAATTCATTTGCACATTTGCACATAGACATTTCAGAAACCACATTGTCATCTGTTTACTTGCTGGGAAATTGATGCAACACTAATAAAATTCCTGTTGATTTCAAGCAGAAATATGTCTAGAGATTTGTTCAAAGGCTCCCCACTGAATCTTGATATTTTTCCTCTATACCCAGCCTAGACTTCTCTATGAGCTTTGAAGAGATGAAGATTATTCCACCTAATAATTTCACACCATCAGTACTGAAAAGAGTATTGCAATACTATCAAGATTCACAATCTCAAAAATATATTGTCTTTATTTTATTTTTCATCCACTTTCTTTTATCTTAAACTTTCCACTTTGTCTAATTTCTGCCTCCTCAGGAAACAGCTGCTTTCCACAGAGGTACAGGCAGCCTACCACTACAAAGTTTCTTCTTGTGGTTCTGACTTCCACAACCACTCCCCACATAGGAATGCTCCTTTTTTACAGTACTTTACAAAGAAGATTCTTATCCTTGAATGGGAGAGATAAGGGTTTGATGGATGGACTGTTAGATGGATAAGGAAGTAGGCTGGAAGGCTGCATCCAAAGAGCTGTTATGATCAATGTCTCTATGTCCAAAGGAAGATCAATATTGAGTGATGTCCCTCAAATATCTGTACTGGGACCAATAATAATAATACAGGTCCTGCACCTGAATTGGGGCAATCAGCAGAATCAATACAGGCTGAGGGATGAATGGATTTGGAACAGCCCTGCAGAGGAGGATTAGGGGATGCTGATGGATGAAAAATGAACATGAGTTAGCAACATGTGCTTGCAAACCAGAAAGCCAATCATATCCCGCGATGCGTTAAAAGCAGTGTAGCCAGAATGCTGAAGGAGGTGATTCTCCCTCCCCTTGTGAGACATCACAAGTATCATCCAATTTTGTGGCCCCCAGTACAAGAAAGACATGGACCTGTTACAGCAAGCTCAGAGAAGGGTGATGGAAATTATTAGAAGGCTGGAACATCCCTCCTAGGAGGAAAGACTGAGAGAGTTGGAACTGTTCAACCTGGAGAAGAGAAGGTTCTGGGGAGATATTAATGCTGTCTTTCCAAATTTAAAAGAGCTTATAAGAAAGATGGTAGAAAGACTTTTTATCTGGGCCTGTAGTGACAGAACAAGATGTAACATCTTTAAACTGATGGGGATAGGTTTAGATTTGATATAAGGAAGAAATCTGTTATGATGAGGGTGATAAGATATTGGAACAGGTTTTCCCCAGAACCTGTGTATGTCCCATCACTGTAATTTGTATGAGTCAGGTTAGATGGCCTTTGAGCAACCTGACCTATTGCAAGATGTCCCTGCTCATGACTGGGGGTTTGGACTAGATGATCTTTAAAAGTCATTTCCAACCCAAACTACTCCATGATTCACTCTAAGATGAAAAACTGCCTTTACCTATTTGCACTCTTGTCTTCACACTGTCTCTTTGCACTGTCAGACAGTTTGAATTTTTTGGTTTCCCAAAAGGATACAGTCAGTTACAGAGTGATGAGGCAAACTCAGGCAGAATCTCAGCAAACTAAAGGAAACAGTGGTGCGACAAGCCAAAACATTTATAATAGAACAAAAAAGGACAAACAGTTGGATTTATATGTGTGTATATATAAATATATAGTTTGTACATATAGTATATAAGGTAAAGGCAGTTACATGCTTTTGACACAGAAATTGTAGCATATAGCATGTATAGTATGAATGTATATTAAAAATAACAAAACCACACAATAGTAAGTTTTGCATGTATAACTTCAAAGGCATTGGTGGGTTGAAAGGAAGAATCCTGCATTTGGGTCTGCATGAATGTATGATGAAAATTTACAACCTCAAACTATGAGGCACATTAATGTGACTATAATTAAAATTAATATTCTTATGTGGAGTTCCAACACATTATTTATGAAATGAAAAAAAATGCAGACAATTAAACGGGTTGAGTTTTAGTTTTGGAGGCCAAGACCAAACTCAGCCTATCCAAAATTAGGCGCTTTAATTTTAATTGCCCACAAATATATCTCAGAGCCATTGGAGACAGCTTGGTATATGAGACCAGCTGCATGACATTAATTTGTGATTTTTGTTGTTCCCCATAATAAAAAGAAAATTTCTTACTTTAGATAATGCAATAAACGTAAGAAATTTCTGAAATCACCATATAGTTTGTCTCATGAAATGCAATCAAAGGATAAATTTAGGTATGAGACAGGAAAGGACTTCTTCTTTCAGTGCAGTTCAGCTTTAAACATGAATTTCAACAGTGTTTAAAATTGCCATAAATGTTAAGGTACAGAAAAGGCTAATAATAAATCCAAATTGGATTACATTGCCAATTATAGACTGCAGTATGTCATGACTGAATTAATTAAAAATATGAAGTCACCTATTTAATGAACTTTAAAAACCTGCAATCACCTTTCATCTCCCAAGCTAATTGATACCAGATGTATTTATGGTGCTGTGTTGTAAGCTGTTAATTCAAAAATGTAAAGCATAGTTGTAAATATCTTATTTTAACACTGTACTGCCACCAATCTAGTCAGCAATAATTGCTTGTGGGAATTTGTTATGTCTACTAGGTCTTCTACTGCTTGGAAACAATCTAATCTACATGTATACACTCTAATCTATAGAGTTTTATATGCTAAGGAATTTAAATTGAGGACATTTTTCAGTTAGAAATCAGATTGGAGATTACCCAGGAACAGAAAATGTCTAGGTGATGAATAATGAGTAAATTATGCCTATATTAATCTGATCCTTTCTATCCTTTCATACATTATAGAATAGCACTGTGTAAGAAAACATGGAAATAAACCCAATGCAAAACATGATTCTTGGAAAGGTCAGTGATGTTTTAAAATGGATCAGCATTTCCTTAACAGCTTTGTCTTCATTCTGCCTAAGGGCAAAACTGAGTTTAATATTGTGCTAGTATATCCTAATATGAATTCATACAAATTTTCTATAGCAAGCTCTGCTCCGCAATTTTAATTGCATGTTCATCTGAACTACCTTTGTAATACATGTATGTTTCTCATTATTTCCCAAGGTCTTGGGGGAGGGAGGGGGGAAGGCAGGGGGGAGATACAATCTCCTAGAGGAAGCATTGTTTACTTATACTTCCTGCACAACCATCTGATCTTAAACAGATAATGTATGTTCAATCGTAATTCTTATGGTAGAGTGAAGGAAATTGTATAGCAGACCCAAAACACTTAATGGAAATTAATAGGTGCAGCAGTGTTTCAGAAAAGGCCTACAGGACTTAATGCAGTAAAAATTAAGGTTATAATATCCTGAACAGTGGAAATGTTAACCCACAAAACCAAAATATTAGAAACGAGCCTGGGTATCTAGAACAGCTAGATGTCGAAGCAATGATAATCTTAGGAGCTCAGAGACAGAAGATCAAAACTGCATGAAACTTTGGAAACTGAAACAGACAAAGTAGCTGAGGAGAGAAGATCAAACAGGGTTGCTGAAAGAAGATGATCAAAGATTCCTGTACTACTGCAAATGCAGTGGAAGATGACTGTGCTAGGAAGAGTTGTCATGGATATATATTCTTAGAAGGTATTAATAAAACGTGAGTTGAGATATATTTTCAGATATAGACTAACAATCCATTTACAAACCAGCCACTGGGACTATTCCTAATTGCTTGGGGCATGATGATGCATAGGTAGTAACTCTGTCTTAAACAGATTATTGAGGATTTGTCCAGATAAATGTAGCCCTTCCCTTGTCTACTGAGGTAGTCACTCCATCACAGAAGGCCACTGGCACATTTTTTCAGATTTCTGTGGATACTCTTAGCTAAGTAACTATATTCCTTATGTTACAGTGTCTTTGATATATTGAATGGAATTCTGAGATTAAAGAAATTGATGCAGGCCACAGAACTGCTCAAACAATTTCATGAAATTTAAAACAGTTCTAAGTCAAGTTATCTGTAGAAAGTAGTTTTAAAGAGAAATATTTAAGGACACCTTACATTATTCGGTGTAGGTTTACTTTCCCAGACTTATATACTGGTGTCCCCAGGAAACACCAGAAGTGTGAATATGTGAAAGGAACAACTATGCAGACATCAAGGCCCGGGGAGAAGGAGGGGGAGGAGGTACTCCAGGCACCAGAGCTGAGGATCCTCTGCAGCCCGTGATGAAGACCATGGTGAAGCAGCTGTACCCCTGCAGTCCGTGGAGGTTAACAGGTTGCAGAGATACAGCTGTAGTCCGTGGAGGAGACCAACTCTGAAGCAGGTGGATTTCCAAAGGAGGCTGTGAACCCATGGGGAGCCCTTGCTGGAGCAAGCTCCTGGCAGAGACCTTCAGGCCCATGGAGAGAGGAGATCCACAGTGGAGCAGAGTTCCTGGTAAGACTTGTGAACCTGTGGGGGCCCTGTGCTGGAGCTGTCTCTGAGGGGCTGGACTGCACCCTGTGAAGAGTGACCAACACTGCAGCAGAACTGTCACTTGTGGTAAGGACTCATGTTGGAGAAGTTTGTCTCCCATGGGAGGGACTCATTGCTGGAGCAGGGGAAGGACTCCTCTACCTGAGAGCAGTGACAGAAACAAGTGATGAGCTGACCCTAGCCCCCACTCCCCACTCCCTGCACTGCTGGGGGGGGCAGCATGTTTTTATGTTCTGCTTTATTTCCTTAGTATCCTGCTCTGATCTTTTTAGTAATAAAATCATTTAATTTCCCCAAGTTGGGTCTGTTTTGCCCATGATGGTATTCAGTGAGTGATCTCTCCTGGTCCTTATCTCAACCCATGAGCCTTTTGTTGTATTTTTTCTCCCCTGCCTATTTTGTGGAGGCTTTGGTGCATGCCTGGCATGCAGCCCGGGTCAACTCTTTACAGAAGGCAATGTCGTAGTGCACTATCCACAAGGTGAAGTCGAAGTTAAACTAAAGTTATTCACCCATTTTCTGGCATAAGTAGTCACAAGTAACATTGAAATATTATGCCAATAAATAATCTTGATTCACTACTGATAGAACAAGTTTCTTTGAGATTTGATAGATTTTGATACTAAAATATGCTGTAATGGAAGTCCAGATACTGGACTTCAAGAGCAAATTAATTCATTAGATTTCATTAGATAATGAAATTATTATGCAAATAATCAGAGTAAGTCATAGAACACATATTTGAATTGTGACCCTGGGGCCTATAATTTTTTTCAGAGTTCAAGGTTTTTTGGAACAGTGTTAAAAGAGCTTGAGGGTGTCTAAGAGCAAAGACACATGAGGGAATACAGTGTCAGCTTTGAAGTGAATTACATGTTTGCAAGAATAAGGCAGCACTTCTTGTTGGATTAACAATTTAAGGAGAGAGAGGAATTTGTATTCATTTTCATTGATAGCTAACTGGAAGATGCTACCACTTTCACTTGTGTGTATCACAGTTCCTATTTTGACTATTAATATCCCCAGAGTAAAAATGGCAATTCAGAAATGAGGGTATTTCTTTCTCAAAATATAGAGGGAGACATTGGCAAGAATGTTATCAACAGCCTGTAAAAACCACATGAACTACTCATTAAATGTAATTTGTGAAATATTTCAGAAAAAGGCAGTTTCCCTTTCATACAGGGTGGCACTCTCAAGGACAACCAAAAGACTTTCTGCAACTTTGAAAACTCTTTGTCTCCAGTGGATGTGTTGAAATGACCAGATAGAGGGCCATGTTGACCAGCCTTTTTTTGTCCCCAGTTCTTATTATTGCTGATAAGAAAAATCTGGTAAATGACTTACAGGACAGTTTGTATAAATGCCATCTTTTGTTTACTCTTTCACTTCGACAGTCTGCGATTTCCTAGACACACAATAGAAATGTAGGAGGAAAGTTAGCTATTACTCACAGTCTGCTGTCAGTTTAAGCATTCACAACCTGTCACATCTTGTGGGAACTGAAGATGCAAATCAGTCTGTCTCTGCAGCGGCTCAAAGAAATGTGCCAGGTGGAATGCATTCTTTTACATGCTTGAATTGCTTGAAAAGCAACATAAATCTATTAATAAATGTACATTACTAACACTAATGAGCTCCACTGTACCATTGAGAATATAGAATACACATATATAGAATAGACAATGTCTAGAAATCTGCATTCACCTTAAGGAGACCTTTAAAACTGATGAACTAGGAAACAGAGCCTAATTAAATCATAGGACTTTCTTACAAATTGATATTTTTCTAAGTCAAAATTACATGGAATTTTCATTTTTTGCTTCATTTTCTCACCCACTGGATTTGTTAATTTCTTTTTCGTTAATGATGCAAAGATTACTTAAGTGGTTTCCATTTGGCTTTATATTGCAAGGACCTTTCAAATCATAATTTTCTAAATAAATAAATAAGTATAAAAAATCCCCAACTCTATTTTAATCTTTCTGTTGATCTATCATAGAAATGTTCATGTTTCTTTAGACATGACCTTTTTTGATCTTTCATTTGTGATACAAACCACCTAATACAAAGTGCTCCTATTGGTCTGAGAATAATCTTTTAGCAAAATATAGTATCTCTATAAACTTTCTAGTTTAAAGCATTAGAGTATATACTTTTATATTATTATATTTGACATAAAAGACATAAGATTTATTATTATTTTGTTGTGTAGCTTTGTAAGATACTCTTTTATTTTATGAGGTCTTAACTACTAACAATGGCCACAACAATGCCCCAGACACTAAGTGTGAAATTTTTTCAGGTTTTTTTTGCTGTCTAGTGTCTGTATGACCATATGCCATTCCATTTATGAATTAATAATGCTGCAGAAAATAATAGATATTTTAAAAGGTCTATGGCAAAAGAGCAGCATTTTGTTTTCTCTGAGGAATATCTGCCATACCACTTCCACAACTCAGACTAGAGTCTCTCTCCTTTTATATTTCACTTTCTGTCTTCCAAATGCATCTTTTATAACTTGAGTTGAGCTGTTTTCATTTGATCCTCTGAACACCAGCCTTCCTCAGGTTCTGTGAAGCTTAACTCTGAACTTTATCTATGGACTTACACTCTGTACATGTCTGATTTGTACATTTTTGCTAATAGGGTTGTTATACATTCCTTTTACTGCAGAAAAGAATGCTTTAGACATTGTGATGGATAGGATTTAACATAAGTGCAGAAAAATGTTTCAAACCCATCTGTTTCTGAAGAATTTAAATTGTCAATTAAAAAAACATTGCAATACTTACACTTGCCATGATGCTCCTAAATACCATAGTGAATTGCACAGGATATGGACAAGAAAACACTAAATGTAAGTAGACCTACATGCAAATGTAAGCAGAATTAACATGTATATATGACAGCTAAAAGAAAGAAAATATTTTTGCCATTACTAATTGGAGGGGGTTTTTTTCCATGGGCTTTCAACATTAAAGTTTAGATTTTAAATAAAAACTAAGGAAATGAAAAGATTACTTTTGTGAATATAAAAACCAGAATGGTCTTTCTAAACATCTTTTGATAAATCAATTCTCATCATACCAAATGTGAGTAGGACTAAATTTCAATGGCTTAATTAAAATATTTTTGGTTAAATGAAATCTAAATTATATATTATTTTTACTATCTAATTTTATTTTATAATGTTGAGAACTGCCAAGTACTTTCTGAAAGCATTTTGCAGACATATGGTGCAGTATGCTTGTACCATTGAATGCCATCTGCCGTCTAGGCTTAAATGTACACTGATTTTACTTTTAATTCATAATGAACATGAAGAATGAATGTGACCCATGTTCTGCAATTTGGCACAGTCATTGTCAGGTGGACATTTAAGGCATAAAACATATTTGTAGTCCTAAAATGGCTATTTACAAGTTCCCAGGTGGGTAAGTAGCTATTAGTAACCAATAATTGCACGCCAGCCCTTTATACTCTCAACCAGTGTACCGGAACAAAAGCTAGAAAGAGTAAAGGATAATTACTAATAACCATATACGAGTTATATAATTTGTATTGCCAAATTTAAATCTAAGAAAGACTCTAAAGAATTTGTTTAACATGTAAATGAAGATCAGATTTGGGAGCATAAAGGATGTCTGAGAAAAAGAGCATGCACATGCTCTAATTTATCATCCTTTACACCACAAGATGACAAATTATCCAGAACAAGTCACAGTCTGACTGCTGATAACTTTGACCCTCATCCATTCATTCATGTAATGAACATATCTATTGTGAATAGTGCCTCAAAAATTTAATGTAGAATCACAATGTTGAATTGTGTTCCTGTGTACGGTCTTCTCTTCACTGAAGGCAGTGACAGAACAAATCTTATGAGGAGGAGCTGAGAGAGTTGGGATTGTTTAGTCTGGAGCAATGGAAGCTCAAAGTAGTTCTTATCATTCTCTGCAACTGCCTGAAGGAAGGTTGTAGCAAGGTGGCTGTCCTTCTCTTCTCCCAGGCAACAAGTGACAGGACAAGAAGAAACAGTCTCAAGTTGCACAAGGGGAGGTTCAGACTAGACATTAGGAAAAGTTTCTTCACTACAAGGGCTGTCAAGCATTGGAAAAGGCTGCCCAGGGAAGTGGTAGAGTCATCATCCCTTGAGGCATTTAAAGGACTTATAGATGTGGCACTTAGGGACACAGTGTAATTGTGGACTTGACAGTGTCAGGTTTACGGTTGGACTCAGGATCTTTAAAGGTCTTTTTCAGCCTAAATGATTCGATAAAAAATATTAACTAACTAACTAACTAACTAGATAAGTCTTCCGAATTCAAATAGGCAAAATCTTAGAACGTTTAACAACATGGCCATGATTTGCTACATTGTAATGTATTTAAGAAGGAAGAAATACTGCTGCTCATGTAACTAATGGAACTATGCACTGAAGTTTTCTGTCTTTAATATCTTGCCTGAACACTGCTTTTATTCCTCTTTCTGTTGAAAATTAGACTAACTTAGTCATAGTGTTTTTGTTGTGTCTGGCTGGCTTTGTGGTTTTTTCCTGGCAATTGATTCAGTCATTGGTGGCTGTGAAATGCAACAGAAGGATATAACTTCTGAGGCTGTGCCTATACTGCTTTTCTTAGGAGAAAATCCTATCTCTTGGAAATTATCCATGTCAGGGGAATTTCTTCATTGTGATCTCATGGTTTGTTATATACATCACTTACGGCATCCCCTCATGTCAGAAGCTTAGTAGAGAGAAATGACTGGGCAGTGTGCTGGCATCCCTAGTTTTAACTGCTCATGAGCAGCAAATTTAACCCTTTCTTGCATATGTTATCACAGAAGGGTTTGGCTTTGACCAGCAGAAAATCCATCTTGGAGCCATCTGGAACCATCTCTTATGGACATAGGGAAAGCTTCTGGCATCTTGTCACAGAAGACACCCCTGCAGTCCAACTGCTACCAATACTTTGCCATCTAAACCAAATACATATATATTTTACCCCACATGCTAATGCACTGAAGATTCACACATCCAGTCTAGCTGAGTTTGTCCTTATTCTTTGCTTTACAGAGTGGTGTTGTTGACAGAGAGGCTGCATGTGTCCTGCAGTTAAAATAAAATGTTGCTATTTCTATTATATGCATAAATTTTGTTTTTCAGTATTGAAAACTACATGAGCCATTTTCTCATCGTCTGTATCTCTTTCCTTCCTCAGCTTTTTGCAACAAGTGTGTTATACTTAGATGAGGCACAGTGAATAGATCTCACATTTTCAATGTTATTGCTTACTTACTCTTACTTACTATTGAGCAGTTTTAAACCATTTGTGAGAGAGAAAAATTATTTTTTTTAAGACTGATTAATCTGCATCCTTGTATAAACAGTGATACCATTCCTCAGATGAACACACGCCTGAGTTTCACGAGACATGGTTATCTTTTATCTCAGTGTTGTGTGAGAATAAACCCATGAACTAGAAGAATGTAAGACTCAACACTGTGGGCATCTGTAGGTAAGGTTGTGCTTATTTGCTTTTATGTCTTGTGACTGGAAGCTAGAAATGATCTTGAAAATGTAATCACAGGGAAAAAATAAAAATTATCAAAAAGAGCATAGTTGTATACACAGAATATTTTGACTGATATATGGAAATATTTGTCCAGGTGCATTGGATGACTATGAGGGAGGAACAAGGTTGTCATTCCTTGCTCCAGCTCAGAGGGACATGAGTAAAACCATCAGCTAGTAAATCCACTGCCTTATTGACATCAAATAGAGTGTTGCTTTGACCCTTTCTCAACACATGTCATACTCTCAGAGCAAGGCAAGTCAGCAGAGATGTGCAGTGTCCTCTTGCCAGGCAGCTAGGCTTGGCAGGGAGACCCAGGGAGCTGTGCTGTGGTTCTTTCCAAAACCTGAGCAGCAGCACCCCTCATTCTTTCTTGCTAGAAAACTGAGTTGGCAGGAAAAACACACTTTTGGCTGGACTGCAGAGCCATCTGGGACTATGTGGCTTCCATGACTGAGCCCCTTGTTCTGGAAAAACACTGTAGTGAGCTGTCCTGGGCCATCCTAGGCTGCTTTGGTTTCTGGTGGGCAGTTCAGGGATAAAAATATGAAGATACCAGTCTAGATCTCTTTGGTGCAGGGCCTAGATGGTTTTGCTTTCTATAAAAATTATGCTTTGTTGGTTTTGGTTATTTTTCTCAATTATCTCAGATGCAATATGAGCTATTTAAGAAGTCTAAAAGGAGGCTAAAACTCTCTTAAGATTCTAAAGCTACAAAGAACAAATCCTTGATATGTCCTAGAGATTCAGACACCACCAGCCAGTGCTAGAATTTCTAGCTGACCTGCACAGAAAAGTGTGACTTTTCCTCTTTACATAGGTAGTGGATCAAAGAGCTAAAAATCATGAGTCTTGTGGCCTTGCTGGGGTGTGTTCTTAGCCTTGTACAAACAGAGCTTCAAGAAGTGCAGAGGAAAGCTGCAAACATTGTTCTTGTCAACAAAGGCAGGTGCATGACTCCTGTATGGAGCCAACTCTGTACACCATAGAAACATTGCCTACACCTAGTGCAGCACTCAGAGTTTCAAAAGATGGACAGCCTCTACTATGACCTGGGCTCCTTGTTCTTGATGCCCTGCTTGTGTTTTCTCAGTAGCCTATCTCTGCAATTGGAAAGTCCGTTTCTGACTTTCTCATTTTCTTACCTGATTGGCCATCAGGCCATCTCTTCCCTCTTCACAGTTTGCCTTTCTCTTTCTGTTTCCTTGTTTTTCCTTTTCCTGTGAAGTGCCTGACAACCTTTCCATTCAACACTATTGTTAGGGAGGTAAAACCATTATAATAATTCTTAATTAACGCTAGCTCATTTCACCTTCTTTCCCTGAATGAGCTCTTCGTGGGTACAGACCATGCTGACTGGAGTGACTGGAGGCACCTACAGTGGCAATGTAGAAGTCAGCATGGGGTCAAGGGCCTACCTGCAACAGAAAGCAACCACCTTCCCAATTGTCACCTTAGCACTGAAAGGCAAGATCCCTTGGATGGGTTTGCTCAACTCACCTGAGTCAGCTCTGGTGGGATCTCTTCACAAAGTGTGATTGCCAACTTGCCTCAGCTTTACTCTGTAGTTCAGCAGAACTGCAGACTGGTGGTGAATGACCTTGCTTGTCCCTGCAAGGAAGAGGAGAAGAGTGGAAGCTGAGACATGATGTACATGATTCTGCACTGGAGCAGCATCCAGGGCCAGAGTGGAGACTTTTCAGAGCCCAGAGCTGGAAAGACTGCATGCTTACTATAGGCCAGAAGACATTGGATACACTTTTTTTTGCATATTTCCTTTTTAAAGGAATATAGTTTGCTCACTTATGAACTATTCTGTGATGTAAATAAACTATGGTGTGTGGGTGAATTCAGAAGACTTAAAAAGTGCACTTCTGATTCAAATTGCAGATTCCTGCAACAGTTAATATTTCACTTTTCCCATCATTACTGTAAATGCTTGGGTAGATTCCTGGTATAATAGACAATCAAGGGCAGCACTAGAGAGCTGGTCACTGATTCCAATCTGCCCATAGGCGAGTTGGGTGAAATGAACCTACACCTAGGTTAAATAACCATCAAAATGCATACATGACCTCTATTTAATGATCAAGGCAATTACTTGCCTTAAAAAAAGTTGAGATAGATTTTATACTGAAGTCTTAATCCTGAGCTGAGTTCTGCCTTTACCAGAAGAAAAATGCTTCAGAAATACAAATATGAGCTGGTTTCAATTAAAAATTCTAACAAAAATATTACTGAAGTGTTTATTAAAAATGGATATATCTCATTTCTCAAGAACTAAAGTAGCTAAATTTGTATGTATTCAAATCTTCTAATTTATTATTTCTGTATAATGTAGGATTCTAAGCAACATCTATAAGAAGATGATTTTATTTTTTTTAACCTAGATTTATGTCTTTTAATTTAGAAGCCTGATAAATTAATAGTACTCCAGGCTCACTTTACAGTCAGAAGAAAGAAATAAAAAATCTCCAGAGGGACACTCCATCTGAGATCCAAATTGCTTTCTGGAGATGCTCCACTCTTCTTATTGATTACTTAAAGAGCCTTGACACTTCTCTAATACTAGAAAGGATGAATCTGAATCACAATAAGTAGTTGTCTTCTTTTCACTGAATTAGCTATGCTTTCTGTTTTTCCTTAGTTTCCTCTCTTGCTTTTTTTGATTGTTCTTTTCGTTATTTCACATTGTACAGTTACTATGCATGTATGTTAAAAATCTTTCATTGACTAGGCAGATTAATTAGATATAATAGAATCATAGGATGGTTTGGGTTGTAGGAGACTTTAAAGACCATCTAGTTCCAAGCACCCCAGGACTTGCAACTGGAAGGTTGCAATTATGTCACCTCAAAGCCTTCTCATTTCCAAGCTGAACAAACCCAATTCTTTTAGACTTTACTCATAGGAGAGGTTCTCCATTGCACTAATTATTTGGGCGGCTTTCCTCTGGGCTATCTCCAGGAATTCAATGTCCTTCCTGTGCTGGGGGTCCCAGAACTGGATGCAGTCCTCCAGGAGGGATCTCACCTGAGCAGAGCAGAGAAGCAGAACCACATCTTTCAATCTGCTGGCCACATTTCTTTTGATGCAGACCAGATGGCTTTCTGGGTTGCAAGCACACATTGCTGGTGCATGTCCAGCCTCTCATTCACCAGCACCTCCAAGTCCTTCTCAGCAGGGCTGCTCTTGATCTGTTCATCCTGCAGCCTTTATTGATACTGAGGCTTGCCCTGACCCAGCTGCAGCATCTTGCACTTAGCCTTGTTAAACCTCATGAGATTCCCATGGCCCACTTCTGGAGTTTGTACAGGTCCCTCTGGATGGCGCCCCATCCTTCAGGTGTGTGAACTGCAGCACTCAGCTTGGTGTCACCTGCAAATTTGCTGAGGGTGCACTCAATCCATTTGTCTATGTTATTAATAAACCTGGTCCCAACACAGACCCCTGAGGTACACCACTTGTAACTGATGTCCATAATGACTCTGAGGTGTTGCCCACTACCCTCTAGATGTGACCATCCAATCAATTCTTCATCCACCTAACAGCCTTCCCATCGCGTACATCTCTCTCTAGTTTAGAGAGAAGGATGTTGTAGGGGACTCTCTCAAAGATTTTATGAAAGTCCAGATAAATGAACATCTGTAACCAATCCTTTGTCCACTTATGCAGTCACCTCATCATAGAAGACAACTAGGTTGGTTTTGCAGGACTTGCCTTTGGAGAAGTTATGCTGGTTGTCTTAAATCACTTCCCTGTCCACCACGTGCCTTAACATAGCTTCTAGGAGGACTCATTCCATAATTTTCTCAGGCATATAGGTGAGGCTGACAGGTTTGTAGTTCCCAGGGTCCTCCTTTCTACCTATATTAAATATGGGTGCATTGTTTCCCTTTTTCCAGTCACCTGGGACTTCACCTGACTGCCATAACTTTTCAAATATAGAGAATGGTTGGACAACTACGTCAGTCAATTCCCACCATCTTTGACCTTCATTTTCTAGTTAACACACCTGTATAATTCCTTCCTGTTATTCTTCATGTCTCTTGTCAGATGCAGTTCCAGCTTCACCTTGGCCTTCCTCTCCCCATCCCTACACAGCTGAATTTCGTCTCTATATTCTTCCCAGGTTGCCTGTCTCTTGCTTTCCTTGCCCCATTCCTTGCTCCTGGGGATTGCTAACTCTTGCACTCCATGGAAACTGGAATTATAGAGTACAGTTTTTGTCCCAGATTCCCTTACCAACCATCCCAAGGCTGTGAAGTCCTTTTTGATTGCCCTTAGACTAAGTGCTGTTGCTTCATTGCCCCCTACGTGGAAGACCAATAATGGGTAGTAGCCTAAGGGCTGCACAAAGCTGGGGGGTTTCCTGGTGATGTCAAATATCTTGATATAAATCAATCAAGCACATAAATGCAGAAATAAAATTCTGTGGTTATCTGAAACAATTTCCTTTATTCTTTTTCTACTTATAATATACTTGTATTTTCATATAAAATCTTTCTTTACCATATAGCCAAAGAAATAGGTTTTTCCTCATTTATTTTTTTTTTGTGAAAAGATATGGCACATCATCTGTAACATATGCATTCCATTATTCTATGTATGCTAAGGGTTAATGATCTCTTAATACAACCTTTTTAGGGAAATTCACCCTTTATAATAATATTGATAAAATTTTATAATAGGCTAGACCATCTATTTGTTTATTTAGAACACACTAAACCCTTGAAAACATTAACAGATTCAGTCCTCAAGGACTTAGAAATTTAACTTTGTTGATCATAGGCCTCAGTTACTATGTTAGCACTTTGTCTTAAACTTTACTGCCAGCCTTTCTAGTCAGCATCAAGGATTGTAACATATATCTAGAAAATGTAGTGATTTAAGCTCTTTTAAGTGCCTCATTTACATAATATTGGAGTGATTTATTACCTTTAATGTTCTGGGGTTTTTTTATTCTTAAATGCATCATGTGGAATAAAGTATTCTTATCTCCATTTCCAAACAAGCTAGTGAGAGACACATATTCATTGAGAATTTAAAAGCTAAATTCAGCTATCTAAACACGGTAACAGTTCAGGAAAAGTATATCATAACAGTACACGTTTGAATTATTAACTGTGGTTAGAGTACTTGGATAGCAAGCATCCTGAAATCTGGGATGATTCAAGACTCCCATCTTGAAAGAGTGGATGAACCCCTGGGCTAATTGATATTCTAATACAGTAGCT
>NW_008675165.1:30561-33347 GCF_000695815.1 Acanthisitta chloris
AAGCAAAAATCTTGGCTTCAGGAAGCATGCGTCCCTGTCTGACTGATTTTACTTAATCTTATCAAAAGCCTCCAGTGCCTACTCCATGATCCATTGAAGTCCCTTATATTAATTTATTTTGTTAGCTTATTGTATACAGCCAATTGCATTGCAGTTTGTATTATACTATGGTAGAATATCATAAATATATATCATACATATGATAAAAACTTTGAAACAGCACAAACAAGAAAGCCCAAAAGAGAGGACTGTTGGATAGGATTCAGACAAATCTTTGCAGCAGTGTAGATATGGAGGAGAATGAAATATGAGAATTGGAAAGTAGTTTGGAGATCAAAATAAGAGGAAATTTATGAAAATATTGAGTGTAAGCACTGAAAACTAAGAAAGGAAGGGGGAAAGGAATGAAATAGAGTCATAGTTCTAGAATGGAGTAAATGGACAAGAAAGGGAAAAATGCTAAAACATGAGCAGTTCTTAACACTGTATTCATTTTCTTTGCCTTCCATGTCTGACAGGTTTGGAAATAAATAATTTGATGATTAGAGTCACAAAGACACAGAATGACTGAGGTTAGAAGGGACCTCTGGAAGTCATCTTCTCTGACTCCTTGCTTAAGCAGGTTTACCTAGAGCAGATTCCCCACCATCTGTTACGTATCATGTGCAAACTTGCTGAGGGTACACTTCCCCATTATCCAGATCATTAATGAAGCTGGAGCCAGCATTCATCCCAGGGGTACACACCTACTTACTGGCCTTCAACTACATATTGTTCTACTGATCACCACTCTCTTGTCCCAGCCTTCCAGCCAGTTAACAAAACACCTGCCTGTCTGCTCATCCAGCCCATACAACGGTTTGTCCCTGAGAATCTTATGAGAGACATTGTCAAAGGCCATATTGAAGTCCAGGTAGACAGTATCAGCTGCTTTCCCCTCTCCTACCCAGCCAGTCATTTCATCGTAGAAGATGATTGAGTTGGTCAAGTATGTTTTCCTCTTCATGAATCCGTGCTGACCATTCTTGTTGATTTTCTTTTCCTTTATATTTTTGTTCCTATTATTCAGTGTCCATATTGCTTTCACTACCTTTGGGACACTGTAGAAAATAAAATATCCTTGGTGTTTGAGTTGTTATTATTTTTATGACATTTATATCTTTTCTATGTGCTATATTATCAAAAGTAGTCATGAGATATGATGAAGTGATTATGAAGATTAATCAATAATACCATAAAGTACTTTATATTGAAAGCTTTAGCTTGTCCAATACTTCTTATGTCTATAACTTCTGTTTCATTTTTCAGAAGCCAAAAATATCTTGTTAGGATATCCCTGCTTATATGTAAAATTGTGCAGATTTTATGGCATGGTATTTTTTACAATGGATGGAAGCAGATATCTGACTCATACTTTTCCTAAATTTAACAGTGGCAAGTATTGTGCAAAACAACTTCATAGTGTTGTTTGTGATTGCAGAAAAAAATTATTCCACTGATAAACTGGGTATCTTGGTTTGATCAAGGGTAGGAATTCCACTTGAAACAGTACTTTAACAGATATTAACTGAAACCTTTGGATCACAAAATATCCTGAGTTGGAAAGGACCTCTGAAGATCCATACAAGACAATGTAAAAGTTAAACCATGTGTCCTGAGGAGTGCAACAAAGATCAGAGGTCTGGAGCACCTCTCCTATGAAGTCAGGATGAAAGAGTTGGGACTCTTCAGCCTGGAGAAGACTCCAGGAAGACTTCATAGCAGCTTTACCATACCTAAAAGGGGCCTGCAAGAAAGCTGGAATGGAAAAGCTGGCAGATACTGATCAAACAGGGGGTAATGGCATCAAACTGAAAGAGGGTAGATTTAGATCAGATATAAGGAAGAAATGCATCACTGTGAGTGTGGTGAAGGACTGAAACAGGGTACCCAGAGAAGCTGTGGATGCCCCATTCCTGGAAGGTTTCAAGGCCAGGTCTTTTAGCAACCTGGCCTAGTGGTAGGTGTCCCTGTCCATGGCACAGGAGTTGGAACTAGATGATCTTTCAGGTCTCTACCAACCCAAACCATTCTATGATTCTATGAGCTAAGAGAATTTCCCAAATTCTTCTTGAACAGTAACAGACTTGGGGCCATGACCACTTCCCTGGGAAGCCTGTTCTAGCACTTGACCACTCTCTCAGTGGCAGTCCCTGACTTACATCTTCTAATGCAAAGGCTGCACCAGAGGACAGTGTTAGTAGGCAATGGAAGAAATAAAACCAGCCAAACAGACAAAGTATAAAACCAACCAACCAAAAAAACCAAAATTTCCAATCCCAGAAGACAACTCTATTCAGTATTTTTGAACATTTTGTAATATCAAATCTTCAAATTCTTATAAATCATAAGACTTAAATCTGTCTTGCAAATATCAAACAGTCCCTTAATTTTGATTAAATTCCTAAATAATGTAATAATATTATGTGATGCAATGGGAGCTGGGACCAGTCTTCCAAATCTCTGTTTTACCTTTTTGAAAAATTTGAGTAAAAGGCTATTGAAGACCAAGGGTTTTTTCAGTGACTTGATACCTGAAGTTTCCACTGCCGGCTTTGTGGCAAGTTGTCCTTATAGACAGGTAGAAAAGAGCAGGAAAATATCAACACACTGTTAATTATTCATCAAGGTATACATTTTATTATGTTTATTGATTTTCATTTTAGCTTTAATGTTACTATTGATACATTGTATTACATTGTACTTGGGTTGTGTGGGGGAATTCGTGGGTTGCTTTATTTTACTTT
>NW_008675166.1:0-1384 GCF_000695815.1 Acanthisitta chloris
GGTGTCCCGCAGGTGCTGTCCCCGCGGGAGGTGCGGGTCGTTCCCCCGGCCGTGCAGGTGTCCCCAGGTGCTCCCGCCGGGCTCTGCACCGCACTTGTCCCTCGCTGCTCACCTCGCGGTGCCAGATAACCCTCTCTTGCCGAGCCTCCTTCCCCAGCAGGGTCTGGGTGCCGGTTCCAGCGATGCTCCGGTCCCCGCACCGGTGAAAGCATTAGGATATCTCCCTCAAGGAGATACACGGGAAACCTGTGAAGTGATCCCCAGCAGGGTCCATCCTCCCACTGTGCAGATCAACAGCTCTATTTCCAAATCTTTCTTCCCCCCAAACGGGGTTTTTTTTGAGCTCTCAATAGAGGGCCAACAGTTTAAGGCAACTCCGTATTATTGCCTGGGAGTTTGCACCAGGTGTGGATCTTGATTTGTCTCACAAGGTATATAAAGTATGTAATTAAGTGACACAATAGGCCATGCCTTTTGTTATAGAAAAAGAAATGTTCATATGCTAGTTTCTAGCTGAGAATGAGACTATATTAGAGTTGACCTTCTACTGTCTTATATGTGCTGTAATTTATGTACTATATATTAAAAGGGATTGACCAGGCAACATTAAACTCTCCTATATAGCCTTATGCCACTCAAAGTAACCATCTATAAGCAAACCAAGGACACTTCTATGAAGAAGATCAAGAGAATTTTCGTTTTTTAATACATATGCAAAAATTGTTTTCATATATTGAGAAGAAATACCTGGTTATAACATCTGTGATATCATTAAAAAGAAATACCTCAAACTGTAATAAGCAGGATTATAACCTGCACGCTGAGAACAAAGGGAAATATTAATGTAGAATGGCATGTGATCAGGTAATGAAAGTATTTTCATTACAACAGAAAATAGTACCTCTTTGGATTGACTTTGATCTGTATGTGACAGGTGGACTGAAATGCCAAATTGCATCAGCTCCTGAAAGAGCTGGAGAAGAACCTAGTGATACAGCTAGCTCTGAGATTCCTGGGTGGGCACTCAGGTGAAAACCCTTGGAAACTGAGAATTGCACAGTGCGACTCCTCTGACTCCTGAGACCAGTGTCTGAGCTTCTTTTTGGGGCTCCCGACTGACACAGGACACAAGACGTATGTGCTCCTCACAATTCCTTAAGAGATATATGCCTTTCCAAAATAACAGTCTCAAAACCATTTCTCTTATCTTTCACAAGAATCTGATGTCTGATCATTATTGCAAGGTTTTAGAAAATCCTCTCTGTCTTCTCTCTCTTTAGAAGTTCTTCCTTGCACTTTGCGGTGACTGGCATCCCTCTAAGAAAGCAGTTGTTCTCATGAATGGAATTTATACATGTCAAGGCTCATCAGGTGCTTCAGCAGG
>NW_008675166.1:1415-23933 GCF_000695815.1 Acanthisitta chloris
CAGACAGGGAGGCTGTTCCCCAGCTGGACTGCCCCAGCAGCTGAGGACACAAGAGTTGCCAGACACCAAAACCCAGTGTTTGATTCTTCAAGCAAATGATTCATTAGGCTGTTGAAGCTGAGTAGCCTGGGAAACCAATTAACAAATTCATGTTAACATTCTGTTTAGAAACAGTCTTGGGAACTGTCATCATTATTCCTTCTATGGAATGACAGAAACTAGTATCTCAAGTAGTAGCAATCCATATATCCCAGAACAGGCAAAGAAATTTTGAAACTCACATCTGTTCTATCAGATTGTACACAGTCAGATTTTTGTGGTGTTTTGTTTTCAAAGACTCAGCATTTTTAGGTGAAAAGAAATATCATCAGTTATTTCTCAAGCATTTCCTCTCTTGCTATTCCCAACAACTCCTTGACATGAAAGAGACACCAGATGAAGGAGATACACCAAATACTAATATTTTTGTTTAGACAGAGCTAAGTGCTTTTTTTTCTCCCCTGAGCGGAAGACAAATTATTGCTGGATGAAGTCCAGAAAACATGGTTCAAGTTCTTTTCACTTAAACATATCACAGTTCAGTGCCCTGTTATAGCAGATGTAGAAGGAAAAAGACTCCACAACAATGGAATTAGAGCAGCTGCCAATATATAGAGATATATACGAATGAGACTGACACTCTCCTGCAGCAAAGAACAGAAAGGTTTATGAAGGAACAAAGCAGTGATATAAATTTAGACAGTCAGTGTTGATTTGATGCCATTTCAAAGAATGATCTGTCAAATTCAAAGACAAGATTTTATGGAGGTATCCATGCAGCACAGGACTGCACAGACACAGAGAAAAATGGTGGAGTCCAAACACGGATAGGAATTCATCACAATAGAGGTGGTAGAAAAGTAAATGCATTTTGATTGAAAGAAATATTATTTTTGAGTCAGCAAAGACTGGGTGTTACCCAGAGGGCAGTAAAAGTGGAAATGGAAAAGTTCAGTGACAGGTAATGGACATAGTGAGAGGCAGTGCCAAAGTACTGCAAGTTCTTTCTCCCACAGCACATGCAGGAGCCAAAAGCTTTGCTTCAATTCCAGCTGTTGGAAAAGTCTGCCTACCAAGGAAAGGTACATGCCAACAGAGTTATAAGTAACAAGTACCTGCTGCCTGGCCATCTGTCTCATCAGAATCCTCTAATACACAGTGTTGGCAATAAAGAACTGATTTAGGCTTTCCATCCTGAAGCAATGATATCAATCCCCTTTGAGCTCAATTCTTCTTTACATTGTTTTTGCATGTCAAGATGTTTTGACAATTTGTATTCTATCCACAAATCTTCTTTATGTCCCATGTATAAATACTGTTAATCCATTGCTTTCATTGTTTAGAGGGAATTTTCTTTTGTTCAATCATCTAACAATTATTATTCACATAATGCATAATGTACTGTTGACAGAAATACCTAAACTGCATGAAAATCTTAGAAGGATTTCCTTCAGAGCATGTGTACAAGCCATCTTGGACAATGTGCCTCTTTCAAGAGTGGCTATATCTTGAGCTGCTCAAGCTGTTTCATGTGTTTTGAGTCCTGAAAAAAGACCACAGAGAGGTTAACTGGAATTCTCTACCAGGTCTCAGTGCAAAAGGAGTATTCTTCCTAAGACACTAGGTCTTCATCGGATATTACTAAATCTCCCAAAGACACTCTCTACTGTCATCCTGTGTTTTGTTAGGCTGGTTGGTTGGTTTTTTCCCCCTGCAGTCCAAGTACTTAAGGAAAGATTTCATCAGCCTTGGAAATACATTTTACAGAGAGTTTCCAGGAGAAAATAAAAGTTCCATAAAATTTTAGCATCAGTAACTATCAGCATAGTAATACTGAGCTTCTCTCAACAATCAGATAGAATTTCACAGAGAAAGTGCCAGGCTTGAGTGGGGCAAACAATATGTGCTCTGCTCATGACAATGGGAATTCAGGCCTTGTGCAGACTCCAGGGGACACACGACTACACCACCATCCTTTGAGACACAGCACAGTGATGCTACTGTCCAACCCTCCTGCCTCATCTGCTGCAGCTCCAGTAAGAGGAGAACATGAAATGCAGGTTCTCTGAATAAACAAATTCATCAGTATATTTCATTTGCAGCTTCAGAACTTCTAGTTATTTCAAAATTTTTCTGCCATTACCAATCATCTTATGTCTATGTAAGCTCTTGAACCCTATGTTTGTTTCCGAGACAAAGAAGCAATGCCATGCAGAGGGAGAGTTTTCTAAGGAAAGGGTGTCCCCAAGTGTGCCACCTCAGCTTTTTAATTCTCTTCCATTTGACTATCCCCAACAGAGTCTTGCTGTCTCCAGACATGAAGAGCAGCTTCATGAT
This sequence comes from Acanthisitta chloris, assembly GCF_000695815.1. Lineage (NCBI taxonomy): Eukaryota > Metazoa > Chordata > Aves > Passeriformes > Acanthisittidae > Acanthisitta > Acanthisitta chloris. The sequence goes on from NW_008675166.1 coordinate 3,792, forward strand.
GTAGCTGGGAGCATGTTCTAGTGATGAGACTCAAGCTGCTCCACAAACTGCTTTATGGCAGTGGCCTACAAAATGGCATTTACCAGTATCAGCACACCAAATGCATCCCAAAAGCAGATATTCCTAACCAGCAATATGAAGAACTGTTTAGAGTGGTCTTTCTGTAATGTGCAAGTAGCTTGGCTACTCAAAAACATGTTTCTCCAGATCAAAAATACAAAGAAATTCTATGAAAACAAAGATAATTTTCTTTTTGGTATGTTAAGTTCAGGACTGTTTAACAGCTTTTTTAAGGTGATGTCTGTAACTTTGGAGTCTTCAGTCAGGCACAAGGACGTTGTTCACCAAAGACAAACAGTGTAGTCTATAACACTTAGTGTAAAGTATGAGGTTTTGTACTGTCTTCCTCTTATGGCACAAGGATGTTGTTCACCAAAGACAAACAGTGTAGTCTATAACACTTAGTGTAAAGTATGAGGTTTTGTACTGTCTTCCTCAAATTTAGAAGAGTTCCATATAATTTCAAAAGAGTGAGAGAGGTCCCTTTAGCATAATGAACCTTTCCAATTTCTTGGCAAGAGTATTTTTCTTATTTCACTTATACTCAGGTACTTTAACACTTGTTATACTCATTGAAATAATAGGAAGTCTGTTACATTCACATGTATAGATGAAGTAGAATCTGATCTTTTAAATTTATAGATCAAATATAAAATAAATAATTTGGGTATCTGGCATAATGGAAAGTACTTGGCTAATGCCATTTTAGCTATGATTTGCTCCAAAGCTCCAGATTTGATCAGTGATTTTTGAGACTTTTACTGTAAATGAAGAAATCAAATCTCTTTATTCTGTTACAAGGAGAAGAAGATTCTCCCCTTTAGTTTTAGGGGGTTTATAATGGTTAGTCATGGTGATTTTTTTTATTTAAGTTTTTTGGTTTTACAATTTAACGTGAAGGGTAGACTTTGCACAAACTCTAGAGGCAAACCACAAAAACTACAGAAAAATTAACTGCTAGAGCAGCAGCCAAGGCTTTAGAAAAATAAGAGTAAGTGCAGAAGGGAAGACAAGTGAAAAATAAAATAAAAGTGGTATTTATCAAGAGGAGTCAGTGCTAGCTTAATATAATACTTTACTGAGAAAAAGTAAGAAAATGTCATTCTAAACAAACAAAAGACATTAGATTTATTCTAGATAGATGTCAATAAAGTATATGATACACTGTCATAGTAATTGCTAGTTCAACTGATGGAGCTTAATGAAAAAAAATCTGTTTGGTCAAAATGCAATTAAATAAACCTGACCAATAATGCTCATGTATAAACAGGAGATAAAAGCAAATAGCAATAAAGTTCCTCAGAGATTGAGCTGGGATCCTGTTTTATTCTTATTGGTAATTATTTTCATTTTTGCCAAAACAAAATTTGCTACTGATTCAAGGTGTTGTCCATAGTAAGCAGTACCTAGGTATCTGACAGAACTGGATCAACTGAAAAGAAAGCACAAGAAACTAGTTGGAAATTTAATAAATCAAGATGGAAGGTCATCTGCTAAAGAATAACAAACAGGTGCTACCACCATATGCTAAGGGGCAATAGCAGGAAGTCTGTGTGCAAGTCAGTGTGTGGCAAATACGAGTATTGATGTGACGTGGCTGTAAAAAATAGATGTGATCTTAGGACACATGGGAGAGAGACTTGTTGTAGAGTTAGAAAAGTAAGGAGTCTAGGTAACATGCAGAGGACTGGTCAGATCTTATCTGGGGTGTTGTATATAAATTTAGCAATCTGCAGTCAAGAAAGATGAATTCAGCAGATGTAGAGCAAATAAATGAAGACCTAAGGATTTTTTGAGAATGTTTGATTCAGTCACCTGCGAAAATGTAAACTGAAATGAAATATGTCATCAGGAAAGAACTGGGTAGACTAAAGGAAATTTGGCAGAAAAACAGGTGGATTAACCTAGGTGAGAATGTGTAGATTCATATCCAGGTAGCTGTTCTGGACAAATATTTTAACAGTGAGGGCAAGGGCAAAGAAGTGTGGGGTTTTTTTTCAAGCTAAAACTTGATCAGGCAGTGGAAAGGATTTTGTACTGTGGCTCTGTGCACAAACAGTAGACTGTGATTTTCTGTATGTCTTCTCCAAGCCCCTGTCCTACTTTGTCATAAATAGTTCCTCTCCAGACTTTTCTATCAAAATCATTCTTTTTATAGAAAAATGATTGCTGGGTTTTTTGTCTTTTTTTTACACAGAAAAATAGTTTTCTACATAAAGTGCACACCTTTGTGGAAAATTCATTTTTTCATCAAAAATCTGACTATTTTTGCCAGAAATACAAATATTTTTAGCTTTTGGATAAATATTTCAATTTGGGGCTTTCCAAAAATACCATAAATTTTGCTAGAGGGGAAACAGAAGTCACTACCAGGCTCTACTTTCTGAAGATTTTTTTGTTCTGTGGAACCTTTTCTTGGTCCAAAACAGATTTTAGGCAAATTTACAAAAACTGGATTCTCATCTTTTTTGGAAATCTGGGGGCATTTGTATGAGCAACCCTGTACTAGGCTCTTCTCCAGAAACATGTGGAAATAAAGCATTAAGATTTGTAATAAAGGATGATTAAAAAAAGATATACAAATTTCAGCCACCCCTTGTCTTGGTAAAAAAAGAGGGGAAGAATTGCATGGATATAGTCAGAAGATTAAGTGTTAGTTTTGCATTATTTCAAATTTTGGAATAGAGCCAATTAAACATATATGTATAGAATTTTATTCTGAGTAAGTTACAGCTTGAGGTTCTGACTTTCAGGTTTTTGTATCTTTAGGATAGAATATTGGTTCTGATTTTCATGTTTTTGTATCTTTAGGATAGAATATTGTTTACACTGTGGTGGTTGGTTTTTTTTGACACTTCATGAAGAAGACTGAAGCTCGGCATACCTTAGAAACTGAGAACATCATTCTGTCAAAAACTTTGACTTTCCATGAACCTAATGAATGAATGAATGAACCATAAAGCAAGAATTTTAGAAGAGAGATGGATATGCATAAAGCAAGAATTTTAGAAGAGAGATGGTATTTCAGTGTCGTTATCAATATGAGGTTTAATTTCTATTACTTAGCTCAAGTATACCCAGGATATATGAAAGGAGAGACATCATCATTAGTGTAATTGAACTTTTAAACACTAAAATTGCTGTCTCCATGAAGAGAAAAGTCATCAAGTAGTAAGGTAGTAAGTGAAGCCTAATCATCCAGTGTAATGTGATCTGAATGACACTCTAATCAGGAATGGATTACTAAGGTTTGTATGAAGAATTTTTCCACAGAACAGGAGGGTAAAATAAATCCATATTGACAAAATATGCCTTCGTAATCCACAGGAATGTTCTGTAGACAAAATCAGTAGCACCTAGTTCAGTTGCCTGAGTTAAACAGAAAATGCCCTGAAAAGCAGGAAAAAGGCAAGGCAGTTGTGCCATGGGCTGCCAGGGTTAGGGGGTGAAGACAGAGAGGCATTCAGGTGAGCAGGTGTCTATCTGCAAAATGGAGTATTAGGAGCAGATGTGTGCTCTGGTTTTCTCTAGAGTTTAAATCTTTGTTACTTTGATTGAGATGGGCTACCTAGTTTCAAAGTTGTTAGAAACAGATAAACAGAAATTGACAGCCAGATTCATGTCTGCATAGTGGTCCAGCTTCGAGAGGACACAGGGAGGATGTGAGCAGAGAGCATGGTGGGTTAGACAGGCAGGAGTTGTGTGTTCAAACCTCTCAGGCTTATATGACCCTACATGCCTACATTTCCCACTTTCTGGAAACGTGTATTTATTGTTGTGGTATTACACAAAAAATGGGTATTAACAGTTCTGGCTTTGAACAGATGTAATAAAGCACTTGTAGGCCCTAGATGCTTACATTTTTCTGGAAAATAGGTGTCTATGGACCAGATCTTGCCCCATATTTCTTCAATCATTCTTTAATAAGTGCTAAATAACCCCTGAGAATCTAACTCTGAAATCTCTTGCTCTAGTTCCAGAGAGGTTTTCAGCGTCCTTGGGTTTGTGTAGCTGCAGTGGATATTGAGGAAGCTCAGATTAGAATCATTGAACCCTCAAGAGAAACTGAGTATTGCCTTGTTAGCCTTAATCTTGCCTTTGTAGACCACCCCTGTTCACCTTGAGATCAGTGATGACAGTCCCATTGGCTTGAGCTGGGAACAAAATCGAGCACTTGGCTGTGAAACCACGTAAATTCTGCTCAAACCTAAAATTTCTATAAATCACACTGCTCTTTTTGAGGTGAGCACATAGCTGGCTGGGTTTATGATCATCAGAGAAATGATGGCACAGTCTCCTCCTTTTTTATGTATCTTACATCAGCTATAGCATGGGGCATATTGAGGAATGATATGCACTAACTAAATATGCCAGCAATTACCTAAACGTGTCTCCTGAACCAAAATGCCTTTTCTCCAGTTGTAATGCTATTTTGAGTTGAAAACTTAGAAACTAATTCTAAGTGAAATCATTTCCATGCTTTAATATATAATGTTTTTAATGGAATTGTGCAGAATGATTAGTGAGAGGCAAATGTCAAAATACCAGACAGAAACTGACTCACCAGTCATAGGATTTAATATTAAGGTCAGGCTATGGAAATACAGTGGTGCTCAGTCTTTATTATTTTGCACCTTATGCAGTGATTTACATTGGAGAAGAATGACTGGAGTGGATATAATGTCCTATCTTTCCAAATTTGATGGTATTTTACATATTCCTTCCACAGTTGTTAGCGATGACACAGGGCACAAAGCAGTTAAAGCAAGAACACAAAAGAAAGAACATGCTCAGAATGTCTTAGAAGATCACTCTGAGCAATGGTTGCAGAGATTTTAAGGTTTTCTTTTTTTTTCTTTTTAGGCTGGACTGAAATGTTGACATTGTGTCCAAATAGATCATACTAAGAACATATACAGTGTAAGCTTTCCCTTCCTAGTCATTCCACTTACCCCCCCCCCCTTTTCCTTAATGCATTTGCATATGCTAAATGATAACAAACCTTTAATGTTGATGAGTTTTCTTTGAAATACAGCTTTCATCATAGAGCTTTGATTGTGTGGACTGCTTTGTAGTAAATGGGCTTCAAATTACATTATGCTTGAAGTAACTGCATCTGCTCACTAGAAGTATCTCGGTCCGTAGTGGCACAGGAAGACATGAAAGGTTGTAAGATCAATGCTAAGAACAGCTTTCATGCAATACTAAACCTACCTGTTAATGGTACCCAATTCTCCTTCTCTACAGAAACAGCCCCAAAGTCTCACACCCTGGAAGTCTTTCTAAGTTCTGTCCCTTAACTGCTAGTCATCACCCTGTGCTGCTGGTTTGTGTTTCGGTTTTCCTATGATGATGAATTACAGGGCTCAGATTCAAAGTGTCATCTACTTGTGTTCTCACTGTTTATTGTTTGGTCATGTGGCCTTGCTGCACCTCCATCCCCTCTGTACTGGCTGCACGCTAGATAGCATGTGGTAGCAATTTCACTCTTTTTTTCCTCTACAGCTTCTTAAGGTGATTTGCCAACTCCCACTTGTCAAGCCATGATGGTAGCATATCTGGGGAGTGCAATGTTTGGCCAATATCTGGACTTCAGAATAACCAGTGGCTATGATTGTGACTGCAGTAGCCACAGGAACTTCAGTGCTACTTCTTTTTCAATATATTGCCTATAGAGGTCACTTACCTAACTGAATTTGAAACTAAGAGCCTTTCTGTTATTTCTGAATTATGTGTTTCTTAAAATTAATGGTATGTTTTTCTCTTTTCTTGTAGCTACTCTGAAATATGAAGGACTTGCCATTCTGCCAAGGGCTGAGTGCATTGATTATGTTAATGCAGATGGGAAGAAAGATGCAGATGTGACACTGCAGAAAGGCTGCATAAGGGAAGAATCAAATTCAAGTGGGTAGCACAAAGTTGAAGAAATAGATGGTTGCTCATGGAACGGTCCAATGCAGTAAATGTTCATAGAATGTTAAATTATGGAAAGGTCTATAGGAGATGATAGTGAACAGTGTGTCACTTTCCATGGAGTGTGATGCCCTGATCGTAAATACTGGTATAATTTCCAATTGTGGTAGGAGATACATCAACAAGAATGACACTGTTATTTTCAAAAAGAAGAATTACATACAGAGGAGGAAGCTCAATGAAAGGATAATCAAAGGATAAAGCTCTGGCAAGCAGCAAAGAGGCTATTCAAAGATACCATATGGGAATTCAGGCCAAGTGTATCCCATTTTAGAAAGACAAAAAGAAATCCAGCGTGGCTGAACAGAAGGGTAGGGAAGGTTATTAGATGAAAAAAAGAACCTTCAAAAGCTGAAAATTTGCCCAAATGAGGAAAACCAGAAAAATCATAAAACTTAATATATTACACATGAAAAAGCAGAACAGGACAGGAGATGAGCTTCCAAATGGCATCAGTACTAATAAAGTCTTTCTCAAACACATCAGAAGCAGCAAGCCTGCTGGACCATCTGTATAGCAAATAGAGGATCAAGATCCATCAACATTTAAAATAAGATAAGCCATAGAAAAAAACCTGAAGTTCATTCTTTGCACCTGTGACCACAGTGAAGGAGTGTAGAGAGCTCACCTTGGCCGAGCCTTGCTTATAAGTGATGTTTCAGGAAAATGTAGTCAAGATTTTGGTAGAAGTTTATGGAATAAAGAGACAAAGGAGTTTACAGAATAAAGAGACAGAACAGTTAACTGTCAAGTCTGACAATAATTCCAAAGGATCCTAGTAGAGTTTCCAACTGCTATCAATAGTGTGTGATGCCTCACTTAAATATCTTTTGCAGAAGGTTGGCAGTGAGATAACATGGTACAAATTTTTAAATGGTGCTCTAGGGTACAAGCATGGGTGGCATGAAGATGAATAATGAAAGTTTGCTGGTGCTCTCAGTACAAAGATTAGATAGGACATGAAATTAAACTGCCAAGCTGCTTTTTTCACACAATGCACAGACAATGCTTAGAACTTTCCACAGGATGCTGGTCCTAAAAGTTTATGCAGGTTAGAAATTGAACAAATTAGTGAAAGAAAAGCCCACAGAGGGTTAAGTACAAAGATATTATCACTGGTTTAGGAAACCCTTTAAATGAAAATCACTGGATTTTGGGAAAATGCTCATCAAAGTAATAACAACTGTCTTTGTCCCATTTTTATACTCTTCTCTACATATTTGCTGTTTGCTGCTGCCAGAGACAGTGTGTTGGATTAGTATGGAAGTCCTGATGGTGTTAGGTTTCATGTTCCAGCAGTTTTAAGAAGAAAATGTATTTTTGCTGGTTCTTCTCTCCTCTGTAACTCTGTGCACATATCCACAGAGACTGTGTCCTGAAGGGAGCTGTCCTGTAGGAGTGTTGTTAGTGATTGGGACTGTCTGGGAACATTGAAATGCTGCTTCTTGATGCTTTTCTCAATGAATGGGAAGTAACTGATTAAAAAAACACCAAGTAGTTATTTGGGAACATGTAACTTTCTGCAGTGATTGGTAAGTAACTTGATAGAAAGAAACAATTGCTTCCATATTAGCATGGGAAGGTGGGATACTTCTTCACAGACTGAACATTGCTCACAAGTTTGAGCTGGCATGGCTACTGCAGCAAAGTAGATACAGAGTGTCTTGGAAAAACACTGCACACAGACAGGACTCTTTGACTCCCTTCAATCTCATGAGGCATGTATGGACATGGTGACAGGATGACTGGCTTTGATTGTGTTATGTCTAAAGAGTGTCCACATCTCTCTCACAGCTAATTTTCTTCTTTTTTAAATAAATCAGGAAAAATTTGGCAGAGCCTAAGTTTAAAAAAAATTCACCAAAGAGTGGCCAAAAGGAAAGTTTTAAATGGAAACAGTTCTGTAAGCCCCAACAACAATTGCTACTGGGCGAAAGAAAAACGTATTTCAGAAAATTCTGGGTTCAATCTTGGTATTTGCAGATTGCCCCAATGAGAAGAGTTGCCAGCTCCTGCTCATTTTTCTGGAAGATTGTAATTTCTAAACGCATGTGTCAATGTGTAGCTTGACTTTGGCCATGACTTTAGGATCCTATCCTAAAAATGTGCTGCTAGGTGAAGACTAAGCAGCCTTAACACCACAAGGCTGGATCCCAATACAAATGTTCAAACTGTTTAGTTAACTCCAAATATTTATACTTATAAAATGTATTTAGGTAACAAACTGTGCATTATTTAGTAACATTTTCTCTGGAATTGCCCAGAGACAGAAACATAAATTAATTTCCTGCAAGGACAGTATCACTAAGATGAATACATATCCTTGCTTATTATTTCTGTTCCAAACTGCTTAATTCCTCTATAATAACAATCTCTGAAAGATAAATCTAATTTCAAAATCCTTCCTACTGAATTATAAACAAATCAGATAAAACAACTATAAACTTGTTCCATCCACAAATAAAAAATGGAGATTTAAAATATATAATTGGGTATCAGGTCAAAGAAAATGAAATACATTCCTGAATGCTAGCACAGGTCTTTGTTTTCAATTCCTCATTCCAGATGAAGTGAAATAGCCCAGATAGGCTGTTTGAAGGGTTTCCTTGATTTTGGGACCAAATACTGGCCACAGGATGGCTTTTGTGCCTTTCTAGCTGATCTGCACTCACCAGCTTTAAATAAACTTCTGACAGAATGAGTATTGCAAATATTTCAAAAGTTTCTCAGAGATGACATGGCTTTCCTGAGGTCAGTCTGTGGGCTGAATTCTGCTCTCTTGAGCCTGAAGGTCTCCTAGACTGCAGAAAGTGAAGAGATGCTCTTAAAATTTCCATGAGATTAAATTGCAGCATCTGCCCAAAATACTTAGGAAAACTGGAACAGATAAAGTTACTGCATTTCCAAAAATATTGGTACGGCAGAAAATAAATATACAATTCTTCTGGTTTGTGTATGTTTACATCACTAATTAAACAAAAACTAAACTTTCTTACAGCAGTTTCCAAAATGAGATTTTAGCATCTCTCATGTACTGCCTTTGATTTTTTACTCCATTGTATGTAAGATGTCCTTCACTTTCCACCCCAGCTAGTAAAATACCTTCCACCAATTACTGCCTCAAAATGCATAAAGATATGAAAACAAGCTGTATCAAAATAACTGGGTGAACAAGATGGCATAAACTTGTTGAAATACTGCGTCAACCTGATTTTGATTAAGGCTATTTTAGTTTCACAGCATCTGACCTCAATAATAAAAATGGTTTTCATGGTTCCAATTTCTAGAGTGTTACCCTGGAATTAGACTTGTATTTGTATATACATTTCTTTACAATATTTTTCAGTTGTTGGACATGGAGAGAAACATCTGTTCAGTTACAGCCTGCAATGCATATGTCAGCAGAGGCCTCAGCCTTTTGAGTAAGAAAACTTCTCTCATGATCTCACATGCTAAGATTGAAGATAAAGGTGTTTACTGGACATACTTTGCAAATTTTGAAGCCTTGTCTTAAAGGTGATGTGCAAAAAATTGTACCTGGTTTTCTAATGCTGTGAGCCCTTTGTGACCACACTGCTGGCATGTTTTTGCAATCTACCATTTGTAAAAACTTGGGATTTGGGTAGAAATTTGTATGGGGAGCTTGTTTGTCTTCCCCCCCCCAACTTAAAACCCCCAATAAATATCAACTCTTACCTTGGTTTGTTAAATCATTATTTTTAGAAAATAATGATGCAATCTGTTAATATATTTTTTTCAAATGTGAAGTATGGCAAAAAATTTTTTCAAAGGGCTCATGAAGTTAAGGAACAGATAATAAAGAGCCATGAAAACCCAGAACATTTTCATTAGCATGAAAGAAATTCCCTTCTGTTCTGAATAGCTCTAGTTTCACTGCCTTTGGTCTCGGGATGTCACTTCTGATCTAGGATATGTCACTATTTGACTAATCTTTTCAGACAGATTTTACAGTCTGCTCATATTAGAATAAAAGGGATATAGCTCTTTTCTTAGCTGCAACCTCATTAAACCCCATATGCTATAGAGAAAGCAAATTTTATTTTAGCTTGCATTATCTAGCAAAGCAAATCCTACAGGAAGAACTGAGGTTTTCCATAAGCATCTAATGTATTTGAATCCGTTGCCTAAAAACTTACTACCGAAACCAAAACAAAATTTTCCAAAGTACAAAACTTTCATTCTAGACGGCTATAGGCCTCTAGAATTTTAAAATCCAAGTAGGATCAACCACAAAAAAAGTAATTGCAGGAGCAATGGAAGAGAACAACATTTTTAAGGATTTGTGTTGAGCTTTAAGTGAGAACATTAGTGAAGGGAACTCACATGGAAGAAAAATCTTGAGGGAAGAATGCATTCATCAGTGCCTAATAAGGTAAAGTTCCCACTGACATTTTTCCCATGGTTAGAATATTTCTAACGACTCTGTCTCTTCTTTGTAGCAAAGCCTAAGCTACTACTGCATTTTTCTCCTATCTAGAGATGGATAGACTGATGGAATTCTTCCCTTTTTGATTCAGTCATTTTCATAAAATTTCTAGCAAATTAGTATCTCTCTTTCCATAGTAGCTGTGGTGGTCTGGCTTTGTGGGTGTTGTACTTGAAAGCAAAAAACTGTCCTCATTACGCTGTACTGCATGTAAAAGTGCTCTGTAAACAAAGTAAAAAATGGAATTAAATCAAAATATTATTTTGGATATCAGTTTTTAAAGTGAGAAAATTGACTTGTAGAGTTCTAAGAATACGTCATCAGCATTACCTTTATTTTAATCATGGATTTGTAGAGTTCTAAGAATACATCATCAGCATTACCTTTATTTTAATCATCTACCTTATGATTCTACCTACTGACAACAATGACTCAAAATCTGCACAGCCTTTGCTTTTGGAGCTCAGCTGATAGTTCAGGTAGACCTATCCCCCTGGTTTCATGGATGAGAGAGTGAGACACAAACGGATCAAACAACAAAAGAATAAACTAGTAAAATAACAATGAAAGAAAAAAGCAATCTAGTGGAGAATAAAGGGTGAGTACTAAACTGTGATCCCCAAAACTCTGATTCAGCCACTGTTTACTGTTGAAAACAATGCAAAAAACCCCAGTAACCAAGACCCAAATGATATGTTCAGAGTTATATTGTTTACTGTGGAAAACCTCACATATGCTGCATTATTCATGATGAGTTTCCCTGCTGCATGATGCTTTGCTTATGCAAATGTCCTGTATTGTCTCAGGGCTTAACAGAGTTAAGGAACTTGTGAAGAGATTGTCCCAAAGGCCATTCCAGGTTCACAACTTAAACGTTTCTTCATCTGTTGCCCTTGTGTTTGGGAACCTGCAAAAAACCCCAGTAACCGAGACCCAAATGATATGTTCAGAGTTATATAGGGAGTTTGAAAGAGAAAATTGGATATGTCTACCAAATCCCACCTCAACTTGTCTCCTTTTTCATGATGTCTTATGGTTTAACCCCAGCCAGGAAGCAAGTCCCACACAGTAGCAGGATGGGGGAGAGAAGGCTGAAAGTGAGAAAACTTGTGGGTTGAGATAAAGATGGTTTAATAGGGAAGGCAAAAGCCACACACACAAGCAAAGTAAAACAAGGAATTAATTCTCTGCTGCCCATAGGCTGGAGGTGTTCAGTCACCTCCAGAAGAGCAGAGCCCCATTGTGTGTCACAGTTACTTGGGAAGACAAATGCCATCACTCCAAACATCTCTCCCCCCTCTTCCTGCTTCTTCATTTAATATGTGTCTCCTCCCAACCTCCCATCCACCCCCAACTCCCTTGCCAGCATGGGAAGCAGCAAAGGCCTTGGCTCTGTGTGAGCTCTCCTCAGCAATAACAAAAACATCTATAGCTTATCAACACTGTGTTCAGCACAAATCCAAATCAAAGCTCCACACCAGCCACTCTGAGGATAATTAACTCTTCCCCAGTCAAAACCAGCACATCTATTCAGAGGAAGAACTCCTTGGTACATCATACATTGCTCTAATGTTCAAGCAGAACTGAGAGCTTTCTGGCTCTGGGTCATGGCACTATCTTCTGTGGCCTTAAACACAGTATATTTAATGGAATCTTTTAACTGTGAAAAAATAGTAAAATATAATATATCCAGTTTTTCTATTTTTTCACCATGATTCTGTTTTTTCATATAATTTTGAATATTAATACTCACATAGAAAATGTTTTAGTATTGGTATACTCATTATATTGACAATGAGAAACTGGAATTACATTGGAATTGATATATCCTTTTTTTTTTCTCAGTCCCTGAAATGGCTGTGCATGAGGTGTGCCCTGTCCTTTGCCTATGTGGCTGCTCATTTTTCATCCCACCCTATACCTCAATATTACGACATTGTCTGATTCTTTCATCACTCTGCCCATCAGTACTCTGCAACAGTTTGCAATTATAGTTTTAACTTATTTTCTAAGCCACTTAATGCAGATATATGGATCAGTGGCCCAAAATGTCTCTTATTGTTTTAGGAATTTTACTCCTTTTGAAAATATAGACCAACAAATGTGAACTATCACTTTGGTTTGTTGTCTAAGTCCTGGTTCCAAGTTCTGCTGGATCTTAGTAAAGTAAAGATGAGTCACATGCTGAGCACATGTCAGAGAAAAAACATCTGAGTATTCTGATTTTTTCTGGATGCTATCAAACTCTAAAAATCTGGGAAAGGTCCTGTCAATTTGAGATGCTTGGAAATATGTGCCATCTAAAAAGCTGTTAACTGCATGTGTAGAAGTCACTAGCATGGTGGCAGAAAAGGTACATAGCATTCAAAAATGCTCCCCTAGGAAGAGGAAATGGGAAATGGAGAGGGGAGGAAGGATGGAAATAAAACAAACAAACAAAAGCAAAAAAAAAACCCCAAACCAAAACCAAAGGAAAGTAAAGCAAGAAAATGTACTTGGTTTGGCTGGTATATAGTTAATTTCTTCATAGCGACTCATATGGTGCTATGTTTTAGATTTGTGACCAAAACAGTGTGAATACACATCAATCTTTAGGCACTCCTGAGCAGTGCTGCAGAGCTGCCCTGGCAGCAAGGAGGCTGGGGCAGCACCAGAGGCTGGGAGGGGACACAGCATTACAATTCAGACCTTTATTACATGATGATATTTTCCCCCCAGTATCTATGCCTCATTCAGGACATGGATATATAATAATTCCCTTTATTTTATTCAGTATGTGACCTTAGAGATCTTACTTAATTTGTGCTATCCAAACCCTTCTCAGAACAGAGATTTGTCAATTTTCTCAATGTCTGTTCTGATGTGCTCCGTGTCAGGGTATTTGGATACTTCACAAATGTAATGGATTAATTTTCACAGCACCCAGATGAGGTGGTACATTATTATTAGCCCTTTGTAAGGACCTAGAGATGAGGTCAAAAGCTAACTACCTAATTTTGTGTTCCAAGCCAGAATACCTGCAGCCTAATTGCTTAGGACTTCCTATGGCACTGTCTAGCAACCTACAAACTGCTATTTTAAGATACTTTGGTGAGTGTGCTTCAGACAGCCCCAGTGAAATCAGCATGGAATGCCAGGCAGATGCTCCCAGCATCTATCTCATTACCATCCTGCAAGGACTCGCCAGTGCTTACCCCCTCATCTCCACACTGGCAGAGTAGGCACAGCCTCCTGCTTTTGGCATGATCAGTCACTTTTGGAGCAGAGAGAGAGAGAAGCCAGACTGAACTCCAGGCTTTGTGGTGATGCTTATTTCCACTGTACCTCCAAGGGCCTGTCTGCTCCTACAGACTACAGCAAGAGGGGAACAAGTAAGTCTTTTCTGTCACGATCTTAGCTTTTTTGAGGGACAGCATGGAAAGCACTTCTTTGACATCCTAAGCTTCAGGGTATGCCTGCCAACATGACCCAGGTATGTCATCCTCTAGGGAGTGAATGTTACCTGCTGCAGGATTCCTCCATGCCTGGCTAAAGCCAACAGACCACATCAGCACCTTGCAGGGTCCCTCAGTGACAGCAGATGTGTGACCTTCCATGGTTTTTATTTTTTATTTCCATGAGGAGTATTCAGGAGATAAACCATTATTACACTAGCCAGGACAGAACTCTTGTGATCTCCCCTGTGAGAGGTAGAAACAGAAGCCCTCATGACCATCATTAAATATTAATCAATGTCTTGCTGCTACCAGAAAGGCACTTTCCTCTGTTACCTAAGGGAATAAACCAGACAGACATCAAGTACTAGCTCAGGCCTGCCTTTCATTGTAGTTCAGCTTTCAGCTCAAAACAATGGCTTATTTCCTCCAATAAAACTGAGTGGCAACCCACTGTCAGATAGGAAAACACCAGATCAACTACAGCACACCCAAACCTGCAGCCTGCAGCACCTACCAGGTTGTTGCACACATACAAACTCTTGACTGTCATCACCATTCAGCTTACATGGCTCTGGTTTCAGAGTTTGCATGAGGAAGGTCTGAGAAGATGATCTTTGGGCAAAATGTGCCTGTGATAAATATAACAAAGGGTCCCAAAGTGATTCATAGACCTTGTTAGCAGAATATAAGCAGTGAAAAGGAGAAGAAATCAGTTTCAACTTCATATAAAGAAAGGGTGTTTCCCTCTTTAGCCTGGTGATCTTGAGAAGTCCCAAGACAGAGCTAACTGTGATAATTATTTTAAGAGGAGCAAGGGAAGACAAGTTTTTGGGTGGAGTGTTAAAAAAGAGATGAGACCAGAGCCAAAGAAAAGGAGAAATCCTTGCCCTGGTCTGTGTCTGTAGCACTCTGGAGCCAGCACAGGTGTGGGGGAAGTGTTCCCAGCAGCATGGGAGATGGCTCTGGGCTGGGCAGGAGGGGCCATGCATGCTGAGAATTGGGAGCTTATGAAAACAATGAGGAATGTCAGAAGCATGTGGATATCATCTTGATATCTTGATATGAGCAAAGATGACTCATATGGTGCTTTTCCTGCCACTTTCTGTTAAAGCACAGTTACCTGGAGATGCACTCACAGAAACAGGAGGGCAGGAGAGGGAGAAAGGACAGGAGGAGGCACCAGAGAGAGCAAAGAAGAAGGGTATGGGGGGCAGGGAGAGGGGGAGGAAGGAAATTCAAGCAAGCAATAAATGAGGTGAGATTTTTAAGCAGAAGGAACATAATAGTGAGGGAATAGACATCACAGTTGCATCCTGAGGGTGGAAGTGCTTGAACACAGGGTGGGTAGGAGGCTCAAGCCTTAGCACCCTGCCATGAGTTCCAAAGGGTCCCAATCAGATGGGAGAACAGATGTACATTTTGCTGCCACAAAGTGCCACTCTGTGATGGATGAGTGTGCTCTGTTGTGACCACTCATTAGTCCAGCAATAATTAGAATTTAGTATTAAGTTCTTCACTGAGATTCAAGTCTCCTGGACCTCACGATAAAACTTGTGCACATGACACCTTTTCATGTCTTGGAAAGGTGTCTTCCATGTCTTCCTAATCTTTTGAAAGCTTGAGTTTTCAGCCATTACATTACTTCAATTGATTTTGGATGTCATTTCAATTTGTGAAAATGGTAAAATAACACCAGTAGAAATCCTATTAGAAGATAACCTCTTAATATCATTGCAGTGTTGTGATGGATTTCACCATGCTCTTCTGGAACATGTACAGGATTCCAAGTTTTGCTAAGTATGCATTGTTTTTGTATTATGTCCTGAGTATTTTCCTGTTTCTTCGGTTTCTTTATGTGTTTCATGCAGAGCCTCTCTCCCCCTCTCTCCCATGACATTACTTTTTCTTCCATCCAACAAGCATGTTCAGAGAACAGCAAAATATTAACATTTTCAGCACCATCAAGAGAAAAGAGCAATTGCAAGGAAAGAACAGCTCAAGCTGTGCAGGCATGAACTGCAGCATGCTGAGTGTTAGGAAAACCTCAAGAGAGTTACCCAGCTATTAAATACTAGCAAATTTCTGTTGCTGACTGATTTTTCAGAAATTTACACCATACCCAAATTTTGGAATGAAGCCAGGACAATCCTTCAAACTACAAAGGTCCCCTAATTTTTCAGTGGAATGATTGTTTTAATGTGCAACTGTTATATGCACCCACACACACTTCCACTCCCCACCCTCCTGAGCCTGCCAGTTCTTAAGGAGCATTGGACAATGCCCTTAACATGCTTTTACTTGTGATTAGCCCTGAAGTGCCCAGGCAGTTGGACTAGATCATTGTACATCTGTTCTGTTCTATTCTAGTCTAGCCTATTCTATAAAACATTGTAGGCAACTTCAAACAGAGTCTTAAATGGAAAATGTTGGTCAACACTAATCAACTCTGACTACATTAATTTCTGCCAGAATAGCTATATAGAAAACATGTTTTGTAATGCTCCTTTAGCCTTATCATCATGACATTGATGGGTTTTTAGCAAGCAAATCAGTTTATTTACACTATTTCTGCACTTTTTACTAAACAGTTAATAATTAAGGTTGTGTATGACACAGAAAATACTGGAACCGTTTCTTAGACTGCTACAAAATTATATTGTGTGAGTTTTGTCTACTTGCTATATACTGCTCTTCCACTTGAAATTGGTGAGTTACAGAGACCTGGAAACAGTAAGTACCTTTTAGAGGAATAATTAAATGAAACAAAGAAACTGCAGTCTAGATGTTAAGAGCTTCACAGTTAAGCATAAATTTATTCCATAAATGATTGAATATGTTCAGTGCCTTTTGAAGACTGCAGTGGTGAACACAGATTAGATGGCAGCTCAAAACAGGAGCCAAGTAAGACTTTTTATATTGAATCTGGAAAACTAACACCCCTAAAGACTTCAAGAAAGCAAGCAGCTTTGCATTTCAAGGGTACAGCACAGAGCTCCCTCTTTGGGGTTGCTCTGCTTTGGTTTGATCTCTAGCTGATATTTCTGAGTCTCAGATCATTGTCACCAAACCTGTGCAGTGCCAGTGAACTCAATGAGGCTGCCAAGCACACAGCATTGTCAGTCAGTAAAAAAATCCATACTCATTATTTTTATCTTTTGCAGACAATAATAACCTTTCTAAATTTATTTTAAAATTCCCACAGAACACTACTGTAGGGATATGATTATCTAATTCGTTTTGCATAATTATTTAGTGCCTTTTGAATTCTAAATTTTAAATTTTGTTTTATAAAGCTAATTAATTCACATAATCTCCCCTCCCATTTTTTAAATTCTAATCAAATTCCGTGGAATTTTCCCATAAAGGTTGGTATGCTAATTCCTGGAAATTCCATATCAATTTAGTTTGAGGAAGTAAAAATTCTTTTTAACCTACAGGTAAGTCAACAAAACATGGACCTAAATATTTGGCTTCAAGCACATTTTTATGGAGGATTCACACATTTCTAACTTATCAATGTCAATGTGTGCAATGTTACTCTTGTAATCCACTTCCTTTGCCCTTTCCACCTCTACATGAACCCTGAATACATCTGTATTCCTGATGCATGGGTTTGTTTGTTTGTTTGAAGGTGATGGAATATTTGTAAATATATACAGAAGAAAAACAAATGTGTCTGCAGTGTGGGGGCAGAACACAGACATGACAAATAGGAAAAGGTGCTGTGTTTAGGAGCACAATGGAACAGCAATTCCTCCAGCTCCAGGGGCCAACCAACCCACAGGACTTCAAGCACCTTCTCACTCCCTGTTCCAGCCCTGAGCCCTGGAGTGGCAGTGCAGGATGGGAGAAGAGGAGGATGCAGAGGAGAAGGGCTATGTGCACACAGTGAGGAGTGTGTTCTTCCTGTGAAACCAGCAGTGTCCACATGGCAAGCCAAGATTTTGGTCCACATCATTGGTCCAGTAACACCAAAAAACAGAGCTCAAGTGGTGGGCTGAAGTTTTGAGTGAACTGATTGCTTTTAGGAAACACTACAAATAATTTGAAAGCACTTTCTGGAGTTCAAGAATGCACCAAGCTATTTGCCCATACACAGCCAAAGTGTTCTGGTTTTTATCCTTTGGTGAAGGTTTATATGATGACATATAAAACTGGACCAAAAACTTTGCTCACACAGCATGTCTGAAATCAAAAGAAGGGATGTAGGAAGAAGATAAGATGGCAAAAGGGAAATTAAATAGATACCCTAAAGTAATATGAGAAGTTGCAAGACTCATTTTCACAACTTCAAGCTATAGTAATCCTTCTCAAAAAAAAAAAAAAATAACAACCCGAACTGATTTGCTGGATTGCTGACTGCTAGAGGTCATTGGTTGCTGTTTCATTAGTTGCATACTATGTCTTGTCTGACATTTAGTATAGACTAGGAAATATTTTCAGATGCCCTGCAATATTAATGTGGAATATATCAAGAAATGTCAGCAAAATCTCAGAGTTGCATTGTGATACTGTAAAAGAAGTCAATACAGCTGAGCATTGCTCTCCTGTGTAAATTCACAGCTATGTGATGTTTCTGAAAGAGGGTCAGTTTAGGCTGGATATTAGGAGGAAATTCTTTACTGTGAGGTTGGTGAGGTGTTGGCACAGGATGCTCAGAGAAGCTGTGGATGGCCCATCCCTGACAGTGTTCCAGGCCAGGCTGGATGGAGCTTGGAGCAACCTGGGCTGGTGGGAGGTGTCTGTGTCCACGGAAGGGGGATTGGAATTGGATGATCTTTAAGATCCCTTCCAATCCAAACCATTTTATAATTTGACTACTTTTGTGCAGTTGTCAGCGTGTTTCAACTGCAACATGGAATCAGGAAGAATCAAGAGGTCCAACAACAGCCTGAAAACATTTTAGCTAAGGGAGAATTATTTTCATCCGTAGCTAATGTTAGCATTGGATGATTTTTTTCCACATGAGCTATTTATTAACTAGAAAATATGCTTTTGAATAACCCAAACTCATGTATAATTGCAGATTGAATTCAGAGAAAAGTTGCTAATGAAAATTATTATTTATTATACACTTATTGCATGCTATAAAAGTTATTAATAACTTATTTTCTATTTATTTTAGAGATGATCTGATCAAACAGTGAAAGAGAAATCTACAGATAGAATCATGAATCCCAAAATACTGGAAGAGGTTGTATCCTTTCATGCAGCAGCTAGGCTTTTACCCAAGGAATGAAGAACATACATCATATTTCCCTTTCTCCTTAAGAGATCTTAATCCACTTTCCAAGCATCTCACTCTCCTGTTGACTCTCCTGACTGCTGCTAACTATAATATCCTAATCATGGAAATTAAGTCATTGAATCATGACCATGTACAGGAAGGGACAACAGCCACTCTATGAAGTCACTCTTTGTCTCAGTGACAATATTGGTATTTTATACTTCATGTAGAATAGGTCAGGAACATGGTGGGAAATATGGGAACCTTTTAGAGAGCAGAGGAGTCAATCTTAGAGCTCTAACTAAGTGTGATGACCTAACTGCAGTTTTACAGTCTAATGTCACACTCATCTTTTCATTACATCACAGTTGAGGCTGATACCTGATATTCAAATGAAACATTTTGTTGATGGACAGCTGAAAAAATTTAGTTTAGTTTTTTTTATGTTAAAGAAAGAAAAACCATATTTTTTGACTTTTTATTCCCCCACTGATTGTTCAATTTTAGATCTAACAGAAAAGATTTATGTTCACTGTGAACATTTATGTTGTTGGTATATATACAAGAGCAGGGGAGATGGTCATATAGAGAGCTGCTTTCAGGAATTAGCAATTGCCTTTAGTCCAAAAACTGAGAAACAGTCCCAAGGAACATGGAGATTGCAGCTTAAATCGTCTAAGGAAGTTAAGAGGAAAAAGTGTGAGTATGGTGTAAATTCTGGCCTGAGTCTCCAGTGCTCTAATCCAGATCCTGCTCACCAGAGTTCTTATTCCTTTGCTAGTAAAATAGCTGCCAAAGGATTTTGTCAAACAGATTAACAACATTACAAATTGGCAGCATTTTGACTATATTTGTATTACCACAGCTCCCATCAGAGCAAGATCACCTTATCATGCTGCCTGTACAAACAAATGCTTCTGGTCTGTAGAGCTAACAGTTTGAATTCAGACACAACAAAAAAATAAAATAAATGGAGAGACTGGAGAAAAGGACAGGAG
>NW_008675166.1:23958-51947 GCF_000695815.1 Acanthisitta chloris
ATAGACCATGTACATGCATAATTGCAGCTCTATTTATAAATGAGAACTAAACATGAGATATTAATGAGGTTAGTAATCCCTGCTGACCAGCTGTGTAAAGAAGGACATTAAAGGAAGGACAATTTGTCTTTAAGGAAAATATTCCTACACCCTGCTGTGTTGCTGAGAGGGATTTTATAAATGCCATGGGGTTTATACAGTTTCTTAATTCTGCTGTCCTTAGCTTCTTGAGTCAGCTATGCAAGGATAAAAGACATACCACTTATGGCTGCATGGTCTTTTTCATCTTGTTTAACAGTTAGAGCAAATAAGACAGTCCTTTCCCACCCCATTCTCTACATGGGGACTATATGACATATCAGGATAGAAGATGCACTTGCAACACAAATAAGTTGTTTTCTTCTTTTTACTGACAAGACTTATTGTAATTTCTGTTTTAGTATTAATAAAACCTATTATAATACACAGATGTATTACATAGAATCATAGAATGGTTTGGGTTGGAAGGGACCTTAAAGATCATCTAGGTCCAAACTCCTTGCCATGGACAGGGACACCTATCAGTAGAGCAGGTGGCTCAGAGTCCTATCCAACCTGGCCTTGAACACTTCCAGGGATGGGGCACACACAACACCTCTGGGCAACCTGTGCCAGTGCCTCAGCACCCTCACAGTAAAGAATTTTTTCCTAATGTCAGATCTAAACCTACTCTGTTTCAGTTTGAATCCATTCCCCCTTGTTCTGTCACTACATGCTCTTGTAAAAAGTCCCTCTCCATCATTCTTGCCGGGTCTCTTTAGGTACTGGAAGGCTCAACTTCAAGCTTTTGAGGAACTTCAAGCTTTTAAGCAGTCTTAAAAATTACTTTTCATCTTTGTTTTCACACTGCCTCCAGTCTCTTGGGACCAGAATGGGAATAGTCGAAATTCTGTGAGAAAGCCTTTTCTCAGGCTATTTACAGCTAATCCAGAAGCAGAAAGAACTTTAAAAAAATCTTAAAAAAACAGTTCTCACAAAACTGCCCAACCCAATTTAGCAGATAAAAGGGATTTGAATAGCTTTACAAACTATCCAGACTTTTGGGTGGTTCTGAGTCCTGACCTCTGTCAACAGTTTATGGTTTACTGACTATGATCTGTATTTAATATCACTGATAGGACATCAGGATTTGTTTCTTGATTGGATTGCCTGCATGGAAGTAGACTTTACCTTTCTTTTTGAACACAGTGAATTTTGCAATCTATGAAGAGAGGTAGGAGCCTAACTTACGTACATTGCATCCTCCTCTAGAGCCATCAGAAATGACTCATTGGACTTGACCTCCTAATTTAGACACCTGCTACATACTTAGGGTTACAACGCTGAATATTACCTTCAGCCTCAAAGTAAAAAAATCTTGCCCCAAAACAGGAGAATTCACTGTGGAAAGTCTTGCTACTGTGGTTGCACTCAACAGTGAAACTTGCTTTTCAAGCAAAGTTACTTGTGAAAAAAAGAGACAGTTTTCAAACTCCTACAGAGTGGCTTTCAGACAGATGGCTCAGAGCTGTCCAGAGGGTGAGAAGAGTGCTCATTTTATATTTCATGCCTTGCTTGGAACCTAAAAGGGAATTGGTACTGGAGAGGATCCAGTATACATAAGTGCTTTAGCTCCTGTTTTCCCTCACAAGAAATGTATCAGATGTAACAAGAACAGATCCAACAGGGTTGTAAGATATCTACAGTCCTTGAGGTGCAACATTGGTCTCAGTAAATTCAGTGGCAGAACTCCCATTGACTTCAGCTGGATTCAGGTTTTTCTCTGAAGAGTCAAGAAAGATATTTTTCCCTGAGGTTCTTTAAAGAACAAACTTATTTTACAGAAATTTGGAGCAGTGATGTGATTCTAAGGAGAGTCCAAACCTGTCCACTGACTAGGCAATCATCCCCAAACCCCTGAATCCTATATAAAAATGAACTTTTGCTCCTAAATTTTGAGCAGGGACATCGCTGCCTACTCAATAACTGAGTTAACTCTGGTATGAAAGACCTTAACAAAAGCTGATTTATCCTACTGAGAAGGAGGCTGCCTTGTATTCATACCAAACACTTTCAATCATACATCTACAGGGGATTAGGAAAGAGAACTGAATGGGCTGTTAATCTTGTGGGAGCAGTCTCTAGCTCTACAACAAAAGGATAGAATAGAAAACAGCAGTGAAGCTGATGAATTTTGGGGTGTTCAGCATGAATTACAAGATCCTTGGAGGGGTACAGTGCATTATTTCCTACAGACAAAACTCGGGTTTAAACAAAATCTCCTTCTAGGTTACAACTCAGAACTTAGGGATTTGCAGCAACTGTATAGCTACCAACTATCCCAGCAAAACAAACACAAGGATGTTATCACTGGGGGTTTTTTGTCAGCAGACTTGGGAACCTGCTGTCTTCACACCTCACTTGTGTGGATAGTGTTTCTTTTTTTTTTTTTTTTGTTTATAGCACAGTAAAATGATTTACAGAGCTAAGTAAATGCAAAGTCCTCAAACTGTCTCTTTCCATATTATGAATATCTTGGAAAAAAATTAATTTGACTCTATGATGAACAAGGGAGCCTGACAGTAAATGGGCTGGACAAGGTTAAGCCTGTACTTGTAAAGTTCTTACACTGCAGCTTCAGCTAAAAGAGACAAGCTGGAGCCTAGAAGGGAGAGAGAGATGGGGAGATTCAATGGAAATTCATTGAGAATTAATGGCAAATTCCACTTGATTTTTTTTTCCTTTTTCTGAGTCATTTGAATTGCCTTGAAGAAACAGACAGAAAATTCAGGATACAGGCAGGAATTTCCAAAGGGTGGGTGAGATTGTTGTGCAGTGGTGGAGAAGAGAGGAATGGCAAGGAGCCACTGGCCATTTGGTGATGGGGAGGGAATGTAAGGCCAGTATGGGTGATGCCAATTAATTGTGTAAAGTTGGCACAAAACCAAGGGGGTCACGGAAAGCTTAGGTTACAGGCACATATCCTATGCCTCACTCAAGTTAATTGTGTTTTTTCTTATGCTGACCCAAGAGAAATCCTTGTCTGAATGATACAAATATCTGTCCTGCTCCTTATAGTACTTTCAGTCAAAAATAGCTGGGCCAGGAGGGAGTCATGTAAGCAAAGCAGTTTGCTTATGAAAATGTTTTCTCCTGTTTGTATATAATTTGTATACACACCCACGTGCTCATATGTGCATAGCCACATCTCACAGACAAGTTTTTTTCCTAAAGAGGCTCAGTAGAGCAACTACTTATAATACTTTCTCACAACTTTGCTTACTAGCAGTGTTTGGAACAAAGATCCCAGTTCAAAGTCCACTGGAGTCTATGAAAAGATGTCCATTGACTTCACTGAGATTTGGATCAGGTCCTGAGTCTTCCCCTATTTAGGAGCTGGAAAATAGGCTTCAATTTCTCATCTGTATACACTGGACTAAATAGGCCTGAAACTAAGTGCACAGAAAAGCTCCACATACCCAAGGCTGTACCTTGCAAATGAGTCTTTTGTTTCTGTCTGCTCACGGATCATTGAGTTCTTCAAAGTCAGACAAGCAAATAATGCTTCTAGTCATTGGGGTCTCTGTACTTACAGGGTTTGGCAGCTCTCAGAAATGTTATCTGCAAGATGTAACCATCCCTGTGGTCATGCCAGAAGATACAAATTTGGTCTTCTGGAACAATGAAAAGTAGTTGGTTTTTGAAACAGTAGGAAGAAGAAATATGTTTTGAAGAAAACTGCAAAATAGATATTCTTCATTCCTCCAATAGGCTTGTGTAAAAAGAAGCATCTGTGGTTTAGTCTTGGCATTAATAGATATATTTCTTCCTAAGGTACAGTTTTATCAAAGAGGCTTTGCAAAATATTTTAAATGAATGACCAGTGGAAGTTTTTGCATGATGAGGGATGCATTGACAGTGCTGTTTCTGATCCCTTTTTTGAAAATGAAGTGATTGAGAGCAGCCCTGCAGAGAAGGACTTGGGGATGATGGTTGATAAAAAAAACCACACGAGCCACAATGTGTGCTCACAGCCCAGAAAGTCAAGTGTGCTAGAGTGCATCAAAAGCAGTGGTCAGCAGGCCAAAGGAGGTGACTCTGCTCCTCTACTCTGCCCCTGTGAGACCCCACACTGCCCTGTACTGAGTATAGTTCTGGTGTTACCAACATAAGAAGGACATGGAACTGCTGGAGCAAGTCCAGAGGAGGCCATGAAGCTGATAAGAGGACTGAAACATCCTCCCTATAAAGACAGGCTGAGGAAGTGTGGGCTGTTCAGCCTGGAGCAAAGAAGGCAGTGTGGAGATAGCAACCTTCCAGTATCTGAAGAGACCTGCAGGGAATCACAGAATCATAGAATTGTAGAATCAATCATGTTGGAAAAGACCTCAAAGATCATCAAGTCCAACCCTACCGTGGTCACCAGCCCATGGCACTAAGTGCCACATCCAGTCTCAGCTTGAAAACCTCCAGGGATGGTGAATCCACCACCTCCCTGGGCAGCACATTCCAATGCCTGAGCACTCTGTAAAAAATCACTGCAGTCACTGGCAGTGGGTGAAGGTGTGGAGATCCAGGAAAGGGTTTCTCTGTTTGGCCTATGACCCTGAACAAGTTAGTCGAACCACCCTCCAGTTTAGTGAACCATTTGGTGGAGGATCTCCACAACAGGATCCTGGCAGACTGGCTGGGCACAAGGGGCTTTCCTGGGGTGCTGACAGACTAATCAAGCACTAAGGGTTTGAGTCAATCTCCCCTTTTCACATGACAACAGGCATGAATAAGAATAGTTGGCTAGATCCCATCTTTCACATATGAAGAGATCTGCATTATTTTGAGGCTTTTTAGCATCGGTGAGAGATTTTCCTGTTGATTTCAATGTGAATTTCATAGATTTTGAGCACAGGAGAAGGGCTGATAGGGGACAAAGGGAGCTTTAAGCTAGATGTCAGCACTCTCTTACTTCTGCTCCAGAAGAATCCAAGTCTACTGTTTGATGCAGTGATACATTACTAAAGTGACATAATTATGCGGGTGGCATAAGATTTATGATATCCTTAATTATTCATTTAAATGTTTAGGGATTGCTGTTAATGTGACAGATGTACACACTTGTCAAGGCACCAGCTGAACTGTCCTTTTTTAAAAAATAATGTTATTTA
Source organism: Acanthisitta chloris (assembly GCF_000695815.1). NCBI lineage: Eukaryota > Metazoa > Chordata > Aves > Passeriformes > Acanthisittidae > Acanthisitta > Acanthisitta chloris. The sequence continues at coordinate 29,139 of NW_008675166.1, forward strand.
CTTCTGGAAAAAACCTCAGATGTAGATAGTTGTGTATTTTTCTTCAGTTTAAATTTCATTCAGACTCATAAGAGAGTTTGTTTAATTTTCTTATCTTCATTATATTTTGATGACAGCTTAATTATTTTAGAAAAATTAATGATTCCTCCACTTCCCTGTGTTAAACATGAGAAGAGCATTATGCACTAATTATAAGGAGTGAACTACAACTGACGTCAACAGAATTCGTGTGACTGCACATATTATAAATGAAATCAGAATATTATACAACAGCTGGAAGACAGTCTAAGAAATAACTTTTTGAATGCCATGTTAAAGGATGTGCTGACTCACACATTCATTTAATTCAAGAATCTCCACACAAACAGTGTTCTTGTCTACTGACTTTAGCATGGCCTGGAAAATGTGAACAAACTGATTTCCATGCTAGTTCTGCCCAAATGTAGTGATTCCTATTTAAATACATCAGTTGTACTCTAATTAGAAATTGGCTTAAATTGCAATGAAGCCTGACTTAGGCAGAGCCTGAAGAGCTCAGGATAGTAGTCACACCTATAGTCACTGTGTGTGTACAACTAGCAAAAGACTGGGAAGAGAAAAACAGGTGAAGTCCAATATCCTTCGTTGTGCATGAGAGCTCATTTTAACAATTTGTGATCAAAATAAAAAGAATGCTCTAGATTTTGATATTTGGCTGCATTTATCTTCTTTATGTAAAGCCTTTTTAGTCATTAGAACACTGCCAATCATGACTGTGTAGAATGATATTTTGGTAAGAGAATGGCAGAACCAAGTGAATGTCCACTGAGCTCCTGCTTGACTCCTTCAAGACAATGGAGCATAAATTGTGCATTAATCAAACACCTTTTGCACAAATCATTGGTGTCATTGACAAGATTATATTGGAAGCTTATTTTGGCAGGTACTTATATGATTCATTATATTTAATGTAACATCAGGGACCTTTGTTTTCCCAGACTTCATAGAGGGAAAGTTTTTTTTTTTGCTGCTGCTGCACATTTTTTGTTTGTGCCTGAAGAGGATATACTTTGGTAGACTTTGAAATTGGTTATGAATTTGATATGACAATTCACTGTGTAAAAACGGATACTTTATTCTAAAACAACTTGGGTTTTACAATCGGTTTATGGGTTTTTCTTTATTAAACCATCAGTGAAGATTACACTCCTATTCTGAAAAACTGTTAAATCTTAGATACCTGAAATCACCAGTGCATTCATGCTGCTGCTATGATGATTCTTGGCTGCAGGTATGTAGATAGATTTTTTGTGCAACTGAAAATTTAGAGCCATATGCCTGATATTGCACCTTTAAGTCATAGATCAGAATGAGGGGAAAAAGAAATAATCCCACTGAACATAGAGCCTGTCCTCAGGGGCTGAGATGTCTCACTCCAGCCCACAGGATGAACAACTCCAACAAACAGAAAATGTGAATGGAAAATTGTAGTTCTTCTTGGAGAGAAGCAATCTTCTTACATATGAGCCTTGAAAGAGCACAGTGTCAAAGCAGTGGGTTCTTTCCTGAGTTTGTAAATTATTCCTGTTTCTCTCATTTACCTGCCAATAACACAGAGCAAATGCTGGGACAATATCCTTCTTTTAATATTTCCTCTGGTGCTTTGGTAAGCTTCATGCTCACAAAGGAAAGGGAGGGAAAATGGTATTTATCTTTGCTTTCCTCTGTAAAAGTAAAGAAGTTTTCTGGTAAGGAAAGAGATAAGATCATTTGGCACAAGGACAAAATTGGGACAGTGTTAGAAACATCAGCAAGTCATGGTTGAAGAAATTTCTCAACATCTGATGATATTTCCTCAGACTCAGTAACCAAATGATGTAGTGGGATGCAAAGTTCACCAGGGCTCCAGAATAGTAATTTGACATAGAAGTTTAGGTGCTGATATAAATATATTTTACCTATATCATTTGATGCAAAATATCTATTTATATCTTATCAGCCTATATTTTTTAATCCATGCACACTCCTGGCAGGCATGGCAAGACCACACACATCACCCCTGTGGTTACAGTGCTGTTTCTGTACAATTTGGAGCACAAATAACTTTGTCTTCCCTTTCCCCTGAGAGTATTGAAGATATCAAACACAAGGTTTGGAAGCAGAAGTAGGTGTCTTCCATGGGACAAGGTAGTCTGTGTGGGAAAACAGACAAATTTGGGGAAAAGGTCTCTTGTTAACAAAAAAAAGCAAGACAATAAAAAAGTTATTAAACTGCATCAAAACAAGGGAAACATAAGGGTGTTTAATGTAACCTTACTACAATTACCCTTGGCAAGACAATAAAAAAGTTCTTAAACTGCATCAAAACAAGTGAAACATAAGGGTGCTTAATGTAACCTTACTACAATTACCCTTTTTTTTTTTCCTGTCTTGGTCACTTTGATGAAACTATCTTGAGCACCAAAGTTTGCCATTTTCCACAGGTATATAATCTGAGCAAACAAAAGTATGTAATAGTTCCTAATTACCCACTTTCTGCACGTTGGAGCAGATTCAGATGGAGCAGTTTGCAGTTTGTGGGGAGGGCATTTTCCTGAAAGATGGGTGCAGAGCTGTTGAGATGAAAACACACTTGATTTTTCTCTCATTTAGGGCTGTGTGTCCTACAGTACAAATGTGTAAAAATAGAGAAAGTTCCTATGTTTAGAGAAAAAAAAATTACTCAGGAAAAAAAAAGGAATGGAGACCTACAGATACTTCTTGAGAGAATGTTTACATACTATAGAACTTGAGTGTATAGCTGTGCCCCTGTACAGCCCTGAGAAAAGTGGTGCAAGATGGGTTGAGTTTCATGTATAACCTCAGAGTTTCCTCTATGGTGAGTTTGACAGGAGCTGGGCACCATCCTCATGTGCAGCATCATAATGAGCACAGTGGACTCTGTTCTTGGACCAGGCTTCAGCCATTCAAAATTAAAGCATCTAAATAAAAAGTTCCTAAATCTTTAGATGTATCCCTAAAACTTCAGATTCTGAATATTTTCTTATACCCGAAGGTGTGAAGAAATGCCAGCAGGCTAGCTGGGGGGGAAAGGGTCATTTGAGATGGAGGGAAAAATAAAACTGCTTTTTAAGGTTGTAATCATTTGCTGTGTGGGGAAAATGAACTTTATCAAAGACGATTCAGGAATTTCCAGGGTCTGATGGGTTCTAGTTTTTGTTCACTACTGAATCCTACCCAGTGTGCTAACCATATCACTTCAATCCAGTTTCTACTATATTTGACTCTTAAATGTTGTCCTCTACAATATTTTCACATGTGAACAGCAACTTACAAGTGTTTTGTTGAGAGAAAGATTAGCATCTTGCTAGCACTGGCAGCCAGTCTCTATTTATCCTTCCAGCAACATATAATCTTTAAAAATTCCCATAGCTACCTGATATTTATAGGCACATTTATTATCCAAAGCATCATTTTACTTGTGGGAAGGCACACAAATGCTCTGCATTGCAGAACTCCTGGTTTGGGTTAGTTTTTTTTTTCCATTCCAATACTTCTCTGAATTTATTAATCTTAGATGGGATTGACTTCACCTAGGTGGAAAATGCTTGAGTGAAACCTTTACAGAAACAGACACTTGGGAAAAACCAATTCATCCCAACAGTCTAGGCTGTCTGTTTCTCTTGAGGATGTGCCTTTGAGCCAGCAGTGGAATAGAGGGTGCTTAGATGTCCTGCCTACATTTCAGATGGTGATTGCTAGGTGAGATGAACTCTAGACTGCTAGAGGTTTTGTAGAATATGCCAGTTTGAGTTACAGAAACACACTTTGCAGGCCTCAACTGCAGCTGAGGTGAATGTATTTCACAAAAATTCTTTCTAAGTAGTATTCTGACCAATGTCAAAAACACATTTAGCATCTAATTACAAGGGTTTATCCTACTTTGGGGTTTTTTTAAACATAAAATCTTGTCTCTGAGACCTCAGTTTTTGTAAGCAAAAATATTTTAATATAAGGAAAAAACCCAGTTCATGAAGTGACTTTTAGTTGCATAAACTTACAACAGGAATAGCAACAGTCTATTTGTTTGTTATTTAGGTTTTGGTTTGGGCTTGAATTGTGCTCAATTCCCATTCACAGCACTGTCAGCATAGGGTGTTCTATTCCTCTACTTTTCAATGTGAAAACACCTATGCCAAAATACAAGTACTTTGGATAGCAATAGAATTTTTGTCAACATAGGACTATTACCCCAAATGTGTGACACAGCAAGGACCAGACATGCAAGTCAATGAAGCAGAATTCCAAACCTAGTGAAGAAAAAAGTAAGAGATTTCCTAACCCCCCCAAGACCTTCTTCAGTGACAATGCTAATGTAAATCTGAGTAGTCCTGCAATGGCAAGAGGACTGGACTCTATCAACACAGACCTCAGCAGACATTCTAGGACCTCACACTGTGTCCCAGGAGAGAGGATGTTTTCATTTTCTCATTCGGGTGCATTTAGGGGAGCAAAATTCCTACCTGCAAAGGACAAAGAAGTAGATGGATTCCAATGACAATCTATAACAATGGCATTAATACAAACTATTCTGTTGCCCATGCACCAAACCACACTTGTACTTCTCCTTAAGCCCTGTGTAAGGAAGGAAGAAATATCCTGCATCCTCCTGGGAAGTTTCTGAACATTTGGATTACATGGGAAATTCAAAGACTGAATACAAAAAAACCCACCCTTAATAGTTGTTGATTTCCTTTTTCTTTTTCTTTTTCTTTTTCTTTTTCTTTTTCTTTTTCTTTTTTTTTTTGTGTTTTGATTTGAGTTTGGGATTTTTTTTTCTCTTAAAATTTTATTTTAACATTTTGCCTTTATTTTATGAACACAAAGATTGTGGAGATCTTGTACAACTACATTCCCCTTGGGATGTATTTTCCAATATACAGAGCTGCATGTCCTGGCACTCACAAAATCTCTGACATGGCAAACAATGGTATCATTCAGATTTTTGCAATTAGGTAAGGACCACTGTGGTGTTGCTGGCAATCACTACTTGAGAAGCACTGCAACCAGTTCTCATTTTGCTGTTTTATAAATCCACTAATGCTTCATGGTAAATCTGTGTTCAAATCCCTGAACAATACCAACCTTCAACAGCAAACGAATGAAGCAAGATCTTTGTTACCAAGACTGCATTGACTAAACAGACTATAATGTACCTTGTCAAAAATCAGGAAAAATAAGCCAAATAAATACCCAAAATATTGGCTGAATTTGGCCCTGGATTACCCTGATGTAAACCAAAGAGAACATGTATGGAGCTTTCTTGCACTTAGAGTGGATAAACTTCATTTTGGTGCTATATTTTGAGACACATAACCAAAACTTTGTTTGAAGAAGGTTTATAAAAAGATCACAGGTTTTGCCATATTGATGCAACTGCAGAAACTCAGAGTACTGGGATGCACAGCAGACAGAAAAAGCTTCTAAAGCTCTTGGCTTCTGTCAACAGAATTGTGGACAATATAGGATGTATAAATATATTTCTTTCTCTTAGCACTCTTCATAACCCTCTTGGAGGGAAACACAAACATGCAGAACATCAATAAGGTTTCTACTATCTTTCATCTTTCCACTTCTCAGAAATTGGGCAAGCTTTCAGCCTGCAGCTGTCTATCACTCACTTCAGCTTGTTTAATAGCTTTTTTTGTACCCATTTAACCAATTCCTCACATCAGATACTCCACACTGACTCCAGAGCTGGCACATCTGATAATATTTACTTCCCCCTATATCTTTCATTATTATTTAGTCTCATCTATTACTTTGAAAATCATAGTACACAGGAGATGGGCTAATCACCCCATCAAAATATAAGATTGAGATGAGAATATGCTTAAAGTGTATCTAGTCAGCAATTTAGGAAGCAGATAGCTGTAACATTGACTTTTCTTTCCTGAATATTTGTTATTTACTTGGATGTGAGAACTACTTTGAACTTCATCATCTACTTATTAAGTCTGTGTGCTTCAGAGGGCTGTGCAAGATCCTGTACCAACTCAGGAGATCCCACCAGTGTGGTTTGCTTTCTGGCCTGGGATCTTACTGGTTTCCCAGGCTAAGTGGCTCAGAATGTCTTCAAGATTCCTTTGTCCTATGCACTAAAGTCTCTACATAAAATTATTGTAAAAATAATCTATTATATACACATACTTTCTTTTGTTTTGATTTCATTTAGATGCTTTTGGGGTTTTACTTTTTTATTAAGAAAAAAAAGGATTTTGTTTTCAGAAGGCCTAGAATGTTAGCTGTGTGACAAAATCCTTTTGTTGATTTTTTTTGCTGAAAAAAGAAACTCCATATGATGTACATTAGAAATGACCCAAAGCTACATGATGATATTGCAAAGCAACACGAACACAAATTTTTTTCCAATTGTCTGTGAACCTTCAGTTTTGGAGCATGTAGCAAAATTTTGGATGAGATATCATAGTATCGATCAATAATTTTTTGTTTAAAAAAAAAGAATTCTAAGACCTTATTTAATTCCCTCATAGAGATCTAGGGTACCTACTCTAATATATTAAAAAAGGGGCTTTTTTTCCTGGATCTTACATCAGCCCTTATAAATAATTTATTTGAAGCAAGTTGTCTCCTTTCTCCTTCTTCTAATATCTGTAATATCTGAATTTATACATGAGCAAACAGAATGAACAGGTTGCAGCTGAGGGAAAAAAGACTGTTTATCTCTAAGAACCATACCTGACCCAGGCTGTATCTGTCAAGGTCAAAATCTTCAGAGAATTACACAGGAAATTATAAACAGATGACATTAGAAATGTGGTAGATACAGACATGGCAGCTCAACATTTTGGGAAATTTTTCTGCTGGCTAAAGTGGTGTTTCTTCCTTCGAATTCCTTTTCCCTCATTTCACTGTAAAAAAGCCTACTGGAAAAGGCTTTTTTTTTTACTGGAAAAGACTGGAAAAGACAACAGAAATAAAAGAATTCACTCAACTAAAAATATTTTCACAGGGGGAAAAACGATCAAAAAATCTATCAGGAAGAGAGAAAAACTTTTCAAAGACACCCTTTATGGTAACCTCAGCCATAAAATAAACAGAAATATCAGGAATGAGAAAATGAGTTTTCACTCACTCAAATAAATACAGATAACGTCATTCCAGATTGGAAAAAGGCAGAATGAAAAAGTAATTCTTTCACATTCGAGTTATATAGCACAAAGTAAGAAAAAGGATGCATCCTGACAGATTTATGGTCTAAAAGCACTGAGAATTTCCACATTTTACAAGGCTGATCACATTCAGAAGGGACTCAGCCTTGGAGCAGTATATATGTATTTAAAGATATTCCATAATTCTTCCAGTACTAGGAAATGAAGTTTGATTTTTTTTTCCCTTTTTTTTTTTTCTTTTTTTCAAGCAAAGCAAGAACTGATGCACTTACAGCTGGCAGCAGTAATGTAGAGACACAAAGCCCCAAAAGAAAGTGGAAACAAGATCTCTAGCTTTCTAGACAGCAAGCTCAGGTGATGCAGCCCCAGCTCTGGGCACAGGACTATGCAGGTGTAACACTTCAGTGGTTTCAGAAGAGACTGTGCTACCATGTCAGGCTCACTACAACATAATTAGGGCAGGATTGTGCTCGTCTGTTGTGCTCTGTGAGAAATGCAACCCAATTGTTTCATAGAATTGTAGAAATCATGAAAGGCTTGGATTGGAAGGGACCTTAAAAATCATCTAATTTCAAGCCCCTTGCCATGGGCAAGGGTGCCAGCTAATAAACCAGATTGCTCAGTTCCCCATCCCACTTGAACACTTTCAGGGACAGAGCACCCACAGCTTCCCTGGGCAAAGACAGGGAAGCTATTGCTGCTCTGACCTGGCTGGACAGAAAGTTTCCTCCAGGCTGGGAATGATTTTGGGTGGGTGTATCCAACAGGCCATTAATGTGGGCTGGTCCATACTGGTACAACCCAGGCCTGGGCTTGTCTGCATTACATTCACAGACATATTTCAGTCCACAGTGCCAGCTCAGGGCCTCTCAGCTGTACAGACACCATTTCATTTTCATTTTCCTGCTCCAAGACTGAGAAACCAGAGCTCAGACCTGTCGATTCCTGACAAAAAGAAAGGGAAGAAAGGATGATAACATCCAAGTCAGAGAATAAGGGCAGCTGAAAGAACAGCTGCAAAGAGTTGCCTGCTCCAAGTCTTAAGGGCAGCCCAAAGAACAGCTGCAAAGAGTTGCCTGCTGGCAAGAGAAGGTGGAAGCATTGGTGGAGGAAGAGTTTACCAACACCTCTTGCCCCTGACATGTATCCAACAGTGTCCTGTCAATGCAGCAATGACTGCAGCTTTGCTGGGCTCAAAAGCTAAAGAAATAAGTTGTGGTCCCATGGTGGCTTCAGAGGATTAAGGGCAGCCCAAAGAACAGCTGCAAAGAGTTGCCTGCTGGCAAGAGAAGGTGGAAGCATTGGTGGAGGAAGAGTTTACCAACACCTCTTGCCCCTGACATGTATCCAACAGTGTCCTGTCAATGCAGCAATGACTGCAGCTTTGCTGGGCTCAAAAGCTAAAGAAATAAGTTGTGGTCCCATGGTGGCTTCAGAGGACTGTGCTTTCACCTGTGCCTAGAAGTGACCCTGTCCAGAAGGTTACCTGCAAGACCCATTCTGCAATGAACTGGTCTGCATCTCCTGATGGATCTCAGCCACCAGCTGAGTGTCTCTGCAGGCTCAGGCAACTCATGTGCTCAGTGTCTATCACTTTGCCAGCAAAAAAAACTCTCTTCTGGGCTGCACATGGGCAGAGGGGAGGGAGGGTGAGTTCATCATGTCCAAAAATACTTTTTCAGAAGGATAAGCTAACCCTAATGACTTTCAAAAATTAGTACTGCGTATGGCAAATAGAAAAAAAACTAAGAACATTCAATAGGCATTCCAAAGTGCCACTTACCACTATAATTCAACTAGCAATTCAATTTTCCAAGGTCTAAATTCAGGATGTGATGTGTAAAAAAGACCCAATTCAAAAGACATATGAATTAAATGGAAACGCAAGCCTGTGTGATTCATTCCATCAGCATCATCAGCTTTAGAAATGCAGGTTCAAAATATCCAAGGTCAATATTTCTCAGTTACAAAAGTGAAAGGGAACTGCATTCGTGAAAATCAGCACTTTCTTCAGAGCTGTAATAAGGGATCTTGTGAGAGGTGACAGCTTCTTTTTTTCCCCCAGACATGAAAGGTAACTGTAATGGCAAAGATCTGTGTCAAAATACTCAATGCTTTGGGTTTTCTCCCAGTCTGGATTCTCCCATACAATCAAAAAAGAGCTAGGAAAAAAAAATCAAAAGGAAGAAAAATCTTTTCTGTTCCCATTTTTTCATCCCATTTTCGTTCTCTGAATTTCCCCAAACCTTGCTGCACAGCAAGCTACTTTCACTGACCCTTTGCTATGTTTTCCTGTCAGGCAGAGATATTCCCTCTAGCATCATTCTCAGCACATGCTGGAATTATGGAATTTTAGGATAAACCTAGGAATTTGTTATAAATCAATCTTGGCTCAATATTTACTCTTTTTCCAAAGCACTTACTTTTAAAATTACGGAGACATCCAGATATGAATTTGGAAATTATATTTGCAACAAAGATTAGTTTAGTCTTGAGTTATTAAATTTGCAATAATGAATGATGCAACTGACTTCCCAGTTCGTAATAGAGTTTCCACCTGATTATTTCTCATATCTACACGAAAGCAAATTGTCTTAATACTCATTGCCCTAAATACAATGGCAAAATTGTGCAGAGCACTCAGAAAATACTTGGTGCTCTGCATTGTTTTTATGACTGTTTATTAAGCCACCTTTTCTCACAGTGCTGGGTCACTTGCCTGTTGGCTGATTGTCTTACATGAGAGCTGTATCATTAGTAAAAGACAAGTAATGTTCTGCTGTTGGATCACTCTGTTCTCACTTTGTCTGTCTGACTCCATCTTAAAAACTTATATATTCAGTACCAGATGCCACATGGAGAAAATCTCATGTTGGCATTGTGTCTACTTCATCTGTGCAAGATATGCCCTGGTATAAAACCATCATATCATAATTACTTTCTTTTAGCTTATGTAGTATTCCAAGAAGGAGGCTCTCAAAAATTTTCTTAAAATTTTTAATGCATATTTAAAGTATTTATTGCTGTTTGTTATGTCTCTGATATTGTCTTCTATGACTGAAACTGTGGTTGAAGCTGGTTAAGACTTACCATACTCTTGCTAGCTTTTAAAAAAAGTGTTTTTAAGCTGCTTTTGTAGCATATTGAACTTATTCATTCTGTTGTTGAACCCTTCCTAGGTTGAGCTTCATCGTTTATTCAACCTTTACAACTTAATGTTGTGGATGAATGGAGTAGGCCTTGTGATTTACTGCCACATCTTTCAACATTTGTATCCATTTCCTTACTATTTAGGCAAATCCACTTGGATTTTCCTGCACCACTTTTATTGATTTGACATTATGGATTTTGCTTCACATGCAAGACCTGTGGGCTTGTTGGATTTTTTGAAAACGTTTTTTGAAAAAGTTTATTTTGGCTGATTTCCTTTTGTTGATAAAGCTCTGTATTTACCCATGCTGAAGGATTGCTTCTCTGGAAACTGTATTTTTTCCAGAATTTATGACACTGTCATACAGAAAGGGCTTCAGGATGTCAGCACTGATGGCCTGTGATGAGTTGAGCCTTTCTGCATGTGAAATCCTTAGTTCAGTTTGAAAATGTTGCAGTAAATAGCACTGCAGTTAGTTCTCTGTAGTCAAATTTATCTTTTATTTTTTCAGATTTTTTTTTCTTCAGTTTCATCTGCTTTCTTATCACATATTGTTTGTTATATTTGGTTCTGAGGATTAGGATTCTGGCATAGCCAGATATTCATGTAAGTTTTTTCCAATACATATATGGTACCTGGTAGCTCTACTGGGTGAATTCCAAATTACTTCATGGATTTCTTCATGAGGAAATATAATTCATGAGGTCTTGTGCCAGAAACAATTCAGATGCCTATGCATCATTCTAGTTTGAAAACTCATGCTATATTCGTACATTTATTCTGAGTTGTTTTCTCAGCCATTGGGGCTGCAGTTCCTTCTTAGCCTAGTTGCTGTAGGTATTTAAATAAACTGGGGTTGGAGTTTATGTGAAAACAGGAAACCTTCTTGCTTAGATTATTTGCTTAGTTCAGATTTGTTTTTTCTTTCTTTTCATTTGTTTGTCAATTTTTTTCCTAATCTAAAAAAAAACAACCTCCCCACACTTAGATTTAGATACTATTATAGGAATGGAATGAGACACAGTCAGCCAGTAAAAATTTCTTTCAATTAATTATTTTCCCACAATGTCATTGACGGTACATGTTTATTTATCTACAGCTTTTTTTTTAATACAACTGGAAAAAAACCACAGTATTTGTAATCAGGAGGGTCTCACATCACCAGACTATGTGCCAGGAAGAAGTGGCATGTCCAGTTAGGTGGCTCAGCTATGTGTTTGATTTTCCAGTAGAGCCTCACACAATAGTGTTCTCACTCTATTGATTGTGCTGCAAAATAATCTTTAATCTCTGCTTAGCTGGAGTAACCATTGCTGTTTATTCTTTAGCTAAAATATAACTCTGATTTGAATTTAGAGGTAAATCTCCCTTTCCTTTGAGCTCATGACCTCTAAGAGACCTGGACAGCTATAAACAGTGGTAGACAGCAGAGATGCCATTACCACAACCATGTTAATTTCAAATATTTCCTAACTTTTTAAATACAGGATTGTTGATATGAACTAGGAGTTAATAGCACGTTTTTATTTCTTTTATCTCCAGTGACCAATTTGTATTTCATCTCCTGCTGTACATGACAAGAATATACTGCCATGTATTCCACAGAGGGTTAAAGCAGAGCAAGTGAAATTGGAAAGAGGCCTTTGGAATACAGTTATGTTCACCATATGGTAAGAGTTATTATTATGCAATTTGCAAAGGTATTGGTTTAAGTGAAAACATTTAGAAGGGCCTTCCTAAAGCTCTACGTGCTTTTAAACAGTTCATCCAGATTCCTAATCCCTGAAAGGCCTTTTGGACCATTAATCAAGCTATACTGACTTTTGCCCTTCACATTTTTCTTCAGACTAATCCATAGAAACAAGCAAATAAATTACACATTAAAATTTATGAGTGTACATTTTTCCTTCCCTCTAACTAACGTGTTCAATTTTCCCTGGAGAAATTCCCTCCTGCATAAGAAATTAAAGCTTTTAAGCAAAGAATGGTTCCATTGTCAGGAAGAAAAACAGAATCATTGCCATAGCCATGTTATTTTCAAATATTTTATAATGTTAAATACTATATTGTCCATCTGAATGAGGACTTAGTAGCATATATAACCATAGTTAGCTCCTGAATGTCACAGCACTGTAATACAGGCTGAAAAAAAAATAAAAATCATGGGATAAATATTTTTTTTTCTGCCAGGAAGGAGATTTTGTAACAGTTTATTCTTTAAAGAACCTTCAGAAGGAAAAAACCTCTCAAAGCAGAAAACTTTTCAGTTCTTTTGATCTCCTGTCAGCTAAAATCAACAACTGCAGAGCCTACAGACACTTTGGTTTCCAGACTAGATAATGAACTGCATTTGCAGAGATTATTATCTGCTTGCAGGGAACAGACCGAGGAACCAGATGCCTGACTTGAGAAGGCTGTCTCACTTCAGATGAAAACTTTCCTCAGTTTCTGAAGACTCAGCAAAACTCAAGAATAGGTTGTTATTTTAGTCAAGAGTAACACTTTGAGGTCAAAATGGACCTTTTGAAAATCATAAAAATGTAGATGTAGGCATTTTAAACTCCTACTTGATAAATTACCATGGTATTGCCACTGAAGGTTACTTCCACATACTTATTAACATCATTTTTACATTTGAATTCTTTTCAAAGACAGATTATTTGTGCAGAAAAGTAAGGGCTTTATCTTGCCTTCCAAGAATATACCCAGTGCAGTTATCTGCTACACTATAAATACATATTTTTGCAAGAGAGAATGCATAATTGTCTAATGCCAGTGGAGCTGATGGTTAGAAGACAGTCATTTTCTTGGATCACATCAAGATGGAGCCTTGATTAGTTCTATATTAAGCCAAATTACTTTATTGCATCAAACATTTGAGTCAAGCAAGCCTTAGTTTTAGCATAATGTATGTAAGAATATTATGGATATATTGCTAATGTGACTTTCCAGTTGTAGAGTGGAAGAATCTGCAAAGGAATAACCAGCCCATGGCAGCTGAAATGTCACCTGGTACCTTCCCAGCATTTGAAACACATAAATTTGGTTGTAGGCTCCCAGCAGTAAAAAGTCTGACAAAGCAGAGCACAGTGGGCTGACAGTCTCTTTGGAATCAACATATTCAATGCAATTACACCTTACTGCTGCTCTGATAGGTTCACTCCTCTAAGAGGCAGAACAAGTGGGACTACAGTTGATTTGAATTACATGGAGAACAGCTTTACTGAGCTCAGCTGAGTATTATACAAAGAAGAAATAAAATAATTATAAAATCCTAATTTCAGAATAAGTTAAAGTCAGATCCACAAGAAACTGGCAAGCGGTTTCATTCTATACAGCACAAAATGGTAAAAATTCACTTTTTCTGAATTATAAAAAAATGGCATAAAAATAAAATATTGGAAGTTATTAGAAAGCTTATACTTTCTCATTTTATCTTCAAGAGAGTTTACGTAGAGGACCTGACTTTTACTAACTAGGGGGGATTCTAAGGCTGCATTATCAGAAAATTACTCAGATGTGTACTTAGTAGCCAGACACCAAAGTAGAATTTGGAAGGGGAATGCAATCCATTTGTAATATAAGACTGCAATAAGTCTTAAAACTACAGAATTCATCATGTAACTGCCCCTTTGATCCTGGCTGCTCCACTCCAACTTTTCACTTTCAATGTAAAATTGATTTTTCCATACAAAGTAGAGGTTTCCCTTGGTCTACAGTGTTCAGAAGAGATCCTGCTGTGCTCCAGAAATGAGTGCTGCCACTTTCACTGCGACCATTAAGCTGTACTCATTCTCTGGACATGCTGAAAAAATGTAAAGGACATGAAATACTGTCTTGACTTGGTTCATGAGCATTCATCGAGGAAGAATCACAGAATAATCAGATTTGGAAGAGACCCTTGAGGATCATCTAGTCCAACTCCTGGCCCTGCACATGACATCCCTGATAATCACACCATGTGTCCAAGAGTGTTGTCCAAACACCTGTTGAACTCTGCAAGGCTTGGTGCTGTGACAACTTCCCTGGGAATCCTATTCCAGTGCCTGACCACCCTCTGGGGGAAGAACCATAATATCCAGCCTAAACCTCCCTGATGCAACTTCAGACCATTCCCCTGGGTCCTGTCACTGGTTGCCAGAGAGAAGAGGTCAGTGCCTGCTCCTCCACTTCCTTCCATGAGGAAGTTGTACACAGCAATGAGGTCTCCCTTCAGTCTCCTCTTCTCCAGGCTGAACAGACCAAGTGACCTCAGCTGCTCCTCATATGGCTTCCTCTTAAGACCCTTCACCATCTTTGTTGCCCTCTTTTGTGTGATCTCTCATAAATCAATATCTTTCTTGTATTATGGTGCCCAAAACTGCACATGATATTCAAGGTGAGGCTGGACCAGCACAGAGTAGAGTGGGACAGTCACCTCCCTTGACCAGCTGGCAATGCCTTGCCTGATGCACCCCAGGACACAGCTGACCCTCCTGGGCACACTGTTGATTTGTATTCAGCTTTCCATCAACAAGGACTCCCAGGTCCTTTTCTGCAGCACTACTTTCCAGCATCTCATTTCCCAGTCTGTATGTACAGCCAGGGTTGTACATCCCAGGTGTAGGATCCAGCACTTGCCCTTATTAAACTTCATATGGTTGGTGATTGACCAGCTCTCTAATTTGTCTAGGTCTCTCTGCAAGGCTTCTCTACCTTCACGGGAGTCAACAGCTCCTCCCAATTTTCTATCGTCTGCAAATTAACTTCACAGTCCTTCAGGTCCTGCATCCGAGTCATTGATGATGTTGAAGAGCACTGGGCCTAAGAAGGAGCCCTGTGGAACCCAGTAGTGACCAGTCACCAGCCTGGTGTAACCCCATTCACCATTAACCCCTTGCACCTGCCCCATGAACTAGCTGCTCACCCATCACATAGTGTGTTTGTCCAGTTTAATGTTGGACATTTGGTCTAGAAGGATCTTGTGAGAGACTGTATTGAAAGCTTTACTGAACTCTAAAAAGATTACATCAACTGATTTAGTGGATCCAAGAGACAACACCACTTCATACTTTTGGGGAGAAAATAGTTTTCAGGAAAAAGAGAAGGTTTGTTTTTGAAATAGCACAGTGACCCTTTGGGGCAGGGTGGGGATGAGAAAATCTTTCACAACAAAACAAAATTAAAAAGGTATGGATAGCCAGAGTTAGGTAAATGTTTTTGATGTAGCCACATTCTCAATTTGTCTAGAAAGAGACAGAATTGTAGGTTTGAAAAAAAAGAAAAACATATTAATATAATCATTTTATTTCAGTCTTTCCAGATCTGCTTTAAAGGTTGAAGAAATTCAGTAAAGCCAGTGAGATTTTGCATCCTTAGTCTATGCCAAAATTAACAGCCAAAATTTTGATACCTAGCTCACTACATGTACTGGAAACAAACATTATCCTTGACCTAAACTGGTACTGCTGGTTGTCATACTTTAAGGGAGGAATTGGGGGGGGGGGGATTGCTCTATTGTTTTTTTTGTTTATTTGAAAACTTAAATATGAAAATTGCCAATGACTGTGGGAATGGGCACTCATAATAGCAGCTTTTCATGTTTCTCTTGATAGGCTTAATCAAAGTATCTGATTATAACCCTTCCCTTAGCACTTCATGTATTGTCTCCTTGGGAGCACAATAGATGTAATTTCACTCTTTCAGCCTACATGATTTTCATGGTAATTTCATTGCCATTATCCATCACACACGTGGTGGGTTTGTATATAAATGTGTCTGACCCATGGCTTCTAACTAGTAGTCTGAAAAAAAAAGTATCAGTCAAACATTAAAAAAAAGGTAATAGCAGCAAGTACAGGTAAAAAGCCACAGGATGGACACAACAAATTTGCTAAATAGATGAGAAGGTTTATGAGAGCATACCTGATTACACTTCAGTGGAAATAATTCTTGCAAACATAAGTTAACACTTGCTAGATTATTCTACACATCAAACATATCATATTCATAAAGGTCCAATGCATCTTAAGGTGTCTCCATGGAAGGTAATGAACTTTGGAACAAAGTAATGAGAGAAGTGAAGAGTTGAAAGGGCAGAGCTTCCCATTGACTGGAGCCCAGTACAAAGCTGTAGTCCAGACAAACCTACTGGCAGTCATGTAAGAATGCTGAGTGTTACTGCTTGGACATATCCAAAGGAATATCTCTTCTAGCACACTAGTACAAACGTTTCCTCATTCAGAAACAAAAAGTTGATGAAGTAGTGCTGTACCATAAACACTGAGATATTTGGTTCTGTCACACTGAAACTTCTCTTCTGCAAAGCACGCAAATGACTGCTGGTCAGAGAGGACTTGAGAATTTCAAGACAGCACTTGAAAACCCCAGAGGGTGATGGCAAATATGTGGGCTAGAAGACACAGGACTTTTGCTTTGTTTAAAAAAACACCCTGCATTAAAAATGTTATCTCCCTACGCTTGCCCTCCTGAGACTTTTCATCCTCCAGTTTACAATGCATTGCTGCTAAATGTTTAAGGGAGTTTACTGGGCTCAAATCTTTTTTTCTTCCTATAATTTGTCCTTTCACTAATCAGGTAAGCTACCTTGTCTACTACACTGGTAGAGTTGGCCTGATTTTGTACAACATGGCATATGACTATGAAATTCTTAAATTAGGCCAACATTGCACCTAAAATTCCTCCAAAGGCTTTAACAACTTGAAAAAATCCACTAAAGTATAATGGTCCATGCTCATATGACTAGAGTTGGGCATTAAGGATCTGTGCTCAAGAGAAAAGTTTATGCCTTTAACCCATGATAAGCAATCAACATTCTTCCCTGGGGGAAATAGCTCTTCAAGCTGCTTTAAAAAACATCTTATATTTTATTTATTTATTGTTGTTAATCCTAGTTTAAATTTCACTCAAACATATGTGCCTTTGACACTTTTAGAGTGATGTCCAGGGTCAGGTAAAGGGAAAATTTGAAGTTGTTTCAATGAAGTAAACAAGCAATTATTGCAGGACAGATAGTTCGTTATATTTAATCAGTTAACACAGAAATATTAACATGCTTCAGTGCAAGTAACACACTCCGAATGTGATTTATACAATGTTTTGTTCCTTTTTAAAAGACTGTCAGAAAGAGAGTCAGATTTGAAACTCAGAAAATATACTAGAATGCAATTTTAAATTACTTTGTACTAATCTGGGGAACACATCCTCTCTTACTAACTAACTGTATTTGAGCAATCTTGATAGCAAATATACCACAAAAGTATTCATTGTTTTTCCCAAATGTCACGAAGGAACCTTAGCTTTACCTCAACCAAACCTGAATTCATTGAAAAACCAAGTGCAAATCATCCAGCCTCATCGTGCATCCTGACTCTCAGGAAATGTTTCAGATCATCTTGAAGCAAACACCATATGGGAAGACAACTTGGACTGCAGAAGAGCTAAGACAACCTGCCTTACTGTGGGCTGTGTCACACTCTCAGGGGTTCCCTTAGTTATATTGCACAATGTGCTGGGTGGGACATGCCAGGTGGATATGTTGTGCCTCTGATATTCCCAGTCCTAATTCTCTCCCCACTTTCCCCATGTTTGGTGAGAATGTCTTTTTGTGCCTGTTCCAGTGGAATCATTTACCATCTGTTTAGGCTTGATAGGTGGAGAGTGAAGTGTAGCCAAGGATGCTTTTTGTTTATTCTTGATGCTTCTCTTTCAGAGGACTTTGAGGAGAGCAGTCCTTGAGCATGTTCTCATGGCCTGGGTGAACATCTAGGTGAGGCTTGGCAGTGTCACGAGCTGTCCCGGAGCACCCCATAGTCCCTCGGTGACAAATGATGGGCTGTCACTAGTCCATAGATGGGACTGTT
Organism: Acanthisitta chloris; assembly: GCF_000695815.1. Lineage (NCBI taxonomy): Eukaryota > Metazoa > Chordata > Aves > Passeriformes > Acanthisittidae > Acanthisitta > Acanthisitta chloris. Next base: position 47,324 of record NW_008675166.1, read on the forward strand.
GTCATGGAAACAACACTACATAGAAATACTAAAAATAAAGCTGGCCAGATAAGCTTGATAGTTTTTAGGCAGAAAACTGAAGTCAGGGAGTGCCATGGCCATATTTGGATTTTAGACAGGCATTTGCTACGGAGGCATAGTCTAGGGAGAAAATTAAATCAGTTTGGCTTAAATATGATTAGTCCAATCAAAAGAGAGAAATTGGCTGGTGATATCCCACAAGAATCAGTATTGGACTACCTGTTTAAAGTTTGGATAAACATATCATCAAAGTTCTATCGAGTGAGTTATTCAAGGTACATGTAGAAGAGAGAATAAATTGTGCTGCTTCACTAAAGTAGGAAATGACTAATCTGTATCCCTGCACTAATTGCTGTGAGGTGTGTGTGGGTGCTTATTAAAATACATGACCAAATTTTCCAGCCTTCACAACCCAAACACTTTGAGCTTTTACCTGTCAGTGGAAGCTTTTTGTAGATAATCCTGATTTTACATGTCTCCTCCCAGCAAATTATGACAAAGGTCTAAGAACTGGACCTTAGTTTCATTGGTTAAAGAATCCAAAAATCCTTCACTCCCACTTTTCTCACATTCATACTTACATTTTCCAGTATTTCATTTAATAGGAACACACCAAGTAGCAGCATAATAGATAGCCCAGAGCTGTAGGTCCTTGGGCTGATATCCATCCACTTATTGAGGACCCCACAAAATCCTTCTGCATTATCAGGCAGCTCAATATACAGTGGCAACTTTATTCAGCTCTGTCATCATGCATGATTAAATCTGGTTCCTGCTAGTAATGTTTATGATCGAGAAAGGTAATTATTCCCTTTAATCTTCTTTATAAGAAGAATATTTTTATTATCTGGTCTCCCGTGCTGGACACCTCGACTCTGGAAAGCACAGGGCTAATAAGGTAAATGGACTGAGTAGAAATATTTGGGATGTCTGCAGCTATCCAATCTCTGACTGTCATCCAACTGTTGCAAACATCAACTTTAAATCAACACCAGCAGCTAAACTCATAAATACATCAGCAGCCCAGACTTGTTTACATTTTAGAATGTGGTGAAACAGCCAGATAAACTATTTCATTGTAAATTCTCCAATGGTCAGTATTTTCTGAGGCAGCTATTTTCCTTAATTTCTGAAGATAGAGAACCTGTGAGTCATCAAAACTATCTCCCCTGTCACTGAACAGGGGTTTTCAGATAGCTGGTTTTATTTTAGATATTTTAGATCTCTTCCTCACCATCTTCTGATCTATCTATTATTCAAGCAACATCATTTTCCTCTGTCCTTGAATTATTTAAACTGTCGTGCCTGAAGACAAACACACTTTCCCAGCTCTGCAGCAAGATTCTATTCTAAGCAGATATTTGTGTCTAATCACATGCATTAGAAGGCTTGAAGAATTAATATATCTAATATTGTGATATTTCTTGGATGCAAATGCCCATCATTACTATTTATAAAATACTTAGAGCTTTCACTTTAGATTTTCTATACTAATAACTTTTCTTTGTAAAGGAGCCAATCTGGCTGTACTAAATACATATTCTCCCAAAAGTTAACACATGGAATATCAGACTGAAGACAATTTATATTTGTGATTTAAAATCACCATCTTATAATCAGAGTATTATTGTGTTACTATCATAATACTCATTAATGCATTTCTTGCAGATAATTTAAATACAAACCAATGTCCCAGAATAACTGATTTCCCCAAGATCAAATAAATTAAGGAACTGAAAGAAGTAAATAAAAACTCTTTACATCAAATTAAAGCAGCAGCAACATGTTTAAAGAGTGTTCGAGCTGAGACTATTATGCAATCGTAATTCAGGGAGAATCACCAAGTTAAAGTATGCAAAGTATACTTGAGATATTCAGTTTTGCTATGTTGAAGAGATCCCATCCTAACTGCAAAACATATGAGTGTGGCTGGGACTACATCTGCACCTGGAAAAACTCTACACTGAGAGAGAGAGAGAGAGGAAAGCACCCAGAAGAATTGAGGTGATTTTATTCAAAATTATAATGCAGAATGTCCTTTCCAAAACCTAAAACCCCCACAAAGAAACAAACAAAGAAACAAACAAAACAAACAACACAAGCCAGAACCAGGGGGTTCTGGAAGATAGGTTTCAGACACTGTGAAATCTTGAAAAGAATGGAGAGCTTCCATCTCAGCTTTTGCCACCAGGAGAGGAGTTTGCTCAGGATACTACGAATCAAACAGTAAGGATTTTTTTTGGTACAGTATTTGAAATAATGTTTTTCACAGAATACATGTATTCACTAATACAGAGTCTTCATCCTTTCACTTGAAATCATTGATGGGACACAATTCAGAGGCCCTTCCAACCCCTAAAAAAATCCCTCTTGCGCCATCGATAAATTGTTTTGCTGGTGTTTGCATGTGGTTTCACTGGACTGTGATGTTCAGTATGCTGTTAGTTCAGAGATCCCAGTTTCAGCCTGTTTTGTATATTCCATACATCTTCATGTCAGAGATATCTTGGCGTAAAAGTAACATTTTAAGAAAGTATCAACCGTGATACACGTTTGGATACCGAGAGTAAAAATAAGTTTTAGAGGATTTATGGATTGCACTTAGAAGCTAGTGTTCCATGAAAAGAGAAGAAAAATCTTTGAGACTTCTAGTAATACAGATCATTTCAGAAGTATTTGTTTGGCAAAGGTTTTCAAGCTATAAACATTATAAACGAAGTTACAAATGGAACAACTGCCTCAGTGGCTGAACAAATCAACACAAAATGTTTAGGAATCCTGTGATACTTTAAATGTGTAACCATAGTACTGTACCAAACCTTCTACATTCTGATAGATATATTTTCTGTTCTTAAGTTATTTGGCTTGAGATAAAATATCATTTTCTCCTAATCACTGGAAATAAGAGACTTTCAGAGCCTGAGATAAAACTGGAGCATCTTCCAACTCAAAACTTTAGGTAAACACTGTCTGCGATGACAATTGTGTAGTGGCCTCAATAGATATTTTCAAGATTCATATCTTTGTATAAAATATCTCTTGGAGACCTTAGATTATAGCAAGCTTTTGAAAAAAAACTGATCAAGATGAAAGTACATATGGTTTTGCTGTATTTATTGTCCTGGCAAACAGTTCCAGACCTTACTGTTTTGATGAGTAAAACTAATCCTGACTTCCAGTTTACCTGTGTTCCTAGACAGTCTGGATCCATTATCTCCCTTGTCAGCTAGAGTAAGTAATACTAACAGCACTTTGTTTTTCCTCTGCTCTCATATATTTCCAAACCCATGATATTCCCTCTCAGCATTTGTTTCATGTAGTTAAAGAACATGAATGTTCTGCACTTCTTTTTTTTCCTGTTGGTTGCCTGGATTTTTTTCATGGAGACTAGAACATAAGTGATTAAATTTGCATGCAATATTCTATCAGCGCCCCAGCCATGACTTGCACATGGTCATTAAAACTACTTTTCCTCTAAAGAAAGGGCCCAGTCCACAGCAATTCTGCTACTTCCTTTCCTTTCTGAAGGTTATATGATATTCCCTCTCAGCATTTGTTTCATGTAGTTAAAGAACATGAATGTTCTGCACTTCTTTTTTTTCCTGTTGGTTGCCTGGATTTTTTTCATGGAGACTAGAACATAAGTGATTAAATTTGCATGCAATATTCTATCAGCGCCCCAGCCATGACTTGCACATGGTCATTAAAACTACTTTTCCTCTAAAGAAAGGGCCCAGTCCACAGCAATTCTGCTACTTCCTTTCCTCTCTGAGGGGTGCACATAACAACAGTTCAAGGTCATTTTGTGACCAGCTCATTTACCCAGTTTTCTTTTTATTTCCGTGCAAAGAGGAAATAAGCAGCTCCAGCCAGTCAACTAATTTGTATTATCTATATTATCTATATCCAGTGTACCTTCCTGTTGCATCAGCTCTGCTCCCAGATTTGCTGCTTCAGCCTGAAAAGAACCCAGTTAAAATCCTGAGGGGTGACTGATGTGGAACTCCAAAGCAGACTCCAAAGCAGGGAAAAACTAAGCACAAGAAAGTAACACAAGGAGTGTTATTTACAGCAAAAGTCACAGCATGCAACTTGATTATGGTGTTTATCTCCAGACACTATTGTACATGTAAAATCATAATGTATATCTAATTCCACGAAGGCATATTAATGTCAATAGACCACATGATAGGAAAAAAAATTACTGTGATAAATACTAACATTGCAAATCCACAGATCTGGATTCAAAGGTGTTCAAACTTCTTTTTTTTTTTAGAAATACAAGTCATTCAGTGCTATATTATAGTGTGCGTAAAAATTTTGGAGGAAAGTGCTATTGTAATGCAACGAAAGAATTGTTTCTTGATAATTAGAAAAGCATTTTGAAATTAGTTTTCTATATATCATGAGCAGTCATGAGTATAAAAATAGATGCAGTTTGGCTTTTTTAGCAAATTATGTCCCCATTTTAGAACACATAGTGATGTAAGTCAGTTAGCTCTCATGCATTTGTATAATATCCAAGGTATGTGTATCCAGCATGGCAGAAACAGCTTTGATTTAGAAAAAAATGTTGTTTTCATTCACATTTTGAAAAACCTTG
>NW_008675167.1:0-7719 GCF_000695815.1 Acanthisitta chloris
CGAGGCATCTCTGTTCCTTTCAAATTTATTGGCAACAGATGACTCATTTCACCTCTGTCTAAGCTGACTGCTTTACAACTCTTCCAGCAGCATCTGGCCTAAAACGAGGTTACTCAGGCTCACACTGATGAAATAATTTCTATTCTTGTGCTTTTGCAGACCATGCCTGTAACACCCAGTGCCTGAGACTAAAAACCAGCTGAAAACCAACCAAACATTTAGACATTGCTGAAAAAAGCAAGACTACATTGTGGCCACTAGCCTGGCTGCAAAGCATGGAGAGGCAAAGCCCATCATAAAATGCCCTGTGAAGTTGTCTGGGCTATACATCCAAAAGCTGTGTCGGGACTTTACGAAAACTAAACATATTCACACGCACTTTCCAAGTCTGGGCTAGACAGCATTACTTAAATAGTTCTTTTTCCAAGCACAGGCAAACCATTTTCAGTTGCATTTGTTACAACTGTCTCACAAGCACAGACAGATGAACCACTTTTATGAGGAGAGGCTGAGGGACCTGGGGTTGTTTAGCCTGGAGAAGAGGAGGCTCAGGGGAGACCTTATCACCCTCTACAACTCCTTGAAAGGAGGTTGGAGTCAGGTGGGGGTCGATCTCTTCTCCCAGGCAACCAGCAGGAGGACAAGAGGGCACAGACTCAAGCTCTGCCAGAGGAGGTTTAGGTTGGATATAAGGAAGAGATTCTTTTCAGAGAGAGTGATCAGGCAATGGAATGTGCTGCCCAGGGAGGTGGTGGATTCACCATCCCTGGAGGTTTTGAGGATGAGACTAGATGTGGCATTTAGTGCTGTTATGTAGTAACCACAGTGGGGTTGGACTTGATGATCTTGGAGGTCTTTTCCAACCTGGTTGATTCTATGATTCTGATTCACTTCTTGGAGAGATTACTGAGCTGGAAGGAACTTCTGTCTGCCAGAGAGCTCCTCTGCAGCCCTTTGCTTGGAAAGGTATGGCCTCCAGCCATTTTTAGCCTAGTTTCCTAAGGGAATACGCATCATCACTCTGTAAGTGTGTGCCAGTCCCAGACTAGTAGTTTAATCCAGCTGGCCAGTTGCCACCAAGGTTTTTTTGAGAGGTCAAGATTAATCCCAAACAAGATATCCCCACTGGCAAAAAAGCAGCACATGAAGCTCATGGTAGACACCAGACCCTGCACGTGGAAGAGAGTGCTTAAGTGCTTTAATCATGTAAAATGCTGCAAAACCTGTACCATGTTAGATAACGATGTCTCTTGTTTCACAGAACCATTTCTTTTGATTCCACATGCCTCAGGAGCCGACTCTCCCTTTGAAGTCAGGTACCCAACCTAGAGCCAAAGGTCTCTGCATTGCAGCTCTTCTGGATGGACTTGTGGAGAGAGATCCTCCAGGCCAAGGTCCACTGAGTGAAACAGAGTATGAAATTTGAGGTGAGCGAAATGTTCAATGCAAAGATTTTCACTTGAGTAAGCCACATTTACCTTTCACAAAAGCTGCACTTTACTTATTAGGCATATGGCAAGAACCTCCCTATTCCCCAGGGCTATTTATTGTGACCTGTCAAGTGTAATTTCACAGGTGTAAACACTGTCACCTATCTCTTCAAACAGTAGCAGGCAACGCTGTAGGAATGCCTTTCTTGTGGTTCACACTTGTATTCTTTCTGTAATTGAATGCCACTATACTTCAAATGTTTATTGTCATCAGTAGTTATTTTCCCTCCTTGCTCTTTAACACATGCTAATGTTCACCATCACTTATCATCTGGGAGCTATTAATATTAAGCTTGTTTAATGTTTCCAGGCCAATCTCTGGAGTGTTTTAGTGATGTTAATAATTAATACATTCAGACTAGCATTTTAGAAGCCTGAAGCTGTCCAGGGCAGGCTTAGTTTCCAGCCACAGTGTAAATGATCTGTTCATCATTATTCCACCAACCCTTAAACCACTTTTTAACTCTCTATCAGTGCAACAGTGAGGACCCAATCTTTTTTCATTAGAAAAGGCACGACCCTTCCTCCTCTCAAGCTGACAAAATGATCTTTAGATGCTCCATGACAGCAGTAACAAACCTTGCCTGTATGATCACTGGTGGGCTACCCTGTGTCTTCAGGAGTCTAATTCGGGTCCTATGAGGAGTGGCTGAAGGAGCTGGGGTTGTTTAGCCTGGAGAAGAGGAGGCTCAGGGGAGACCTTATCACCCTCTACAACTCCCTGAGAGGAGGTTGGAGTCAAGTGAGGGTCAGTCTCCCAGGCAACTAGCAGTGGGACATGAGGGCACAAACTCAAGTTCTGCCAGGGGAGGTCTTTTCCAACCTAGTTGATTCTATGATTCTTATTCATCTTAGTGCATCAGTTCATGACATTACTGCACACACAGAACAAGAGAAAGAAGCAAAGACCAGGACACTTAGAAAATGCATTTCCATTGCAAGCCAGGCCTCTGTGATTTATCTTTTTATCTGTGTTTTCTATGAGAATCAGCATGCAAAGAAGGGATTACACATTTAACAGCACAGGTATGGCAAAGAATTTGGAGAACATAATTTGTTGTGACCTCTGGATGTATCAGTTATTTTGAATTCATTTTGCTTCCCATGGTTTCACATATTTCTTCTTGAAACAAATTGGCTTTTAAAAACAGAAGAGCCCCAGCTTATTTCTCAGGCTCTGACCAGGGCTAGGCTGTCTGGCTCAGTGAGAGGCAGCATCTCCACCTCTCTCACAGCTGTCCAGGGGCCCACACTCAGCATTTTGGAGCCCTATTCCAAGGATCACGATGGGGATACCTGCTCTGCAGGAGCAGATCAGACCACAGGTGTACTCTGACCAGAGATCTCAGTTATAGCAATACCAGCTAAACCAAAATAGTTCTACCCAAAAGCAAGGTATGCTATATATTCTCTCACACAAGGGGCTGTCTCCTTGGAAGCTGGTGGTGCAGAGACAAGTTTTCTGTCCTAAGAGTGGTCCAGGAGCCAAAATCACTTAGGCAAGGTCACAACAGAAGCTACACTTCTATGACCATTAATTCTGGGCTCTACATGCCCATCACCAGCTGTCTAAGTCTGACCATAACCTCCCTTCTGTCCAGCCAGCTTGAGCTCACAATAGACACAGTGTTGGCTTTGCAACAGCATTAAGGCTCTGGGTGACACTCTCGGAAAGCGATGCAGAGGCAGCTCATCAGAGCCTATATATAGAGCAGTTTGAAGCAGCAGGGGCTTTACAGCTGGTCAGCAGAGGCCTGTGGGCTTTCAGCACAGCCCAGAGCCCTAAAGCCACCAGACCACAGCACAGGACAACAGCAGGATTCAGATGCTATCAAATAGGCACTCAATACTAACCTAAAATAGCTGCATATACATCCATGTGCTCTATAGACACGGCCACCAATAAGCTCATACTGTTTTACCCCTGTTGCAGCAGGTTCAATCTGTACAGGTGTAACTTTAAAGCAGTTCTAGCAAATGCCAGCTCTGTGGTTTAAGTCAGAAAAGTTTCACAAAGTCCTTCCAGAGTAAATAACACTTCTATTTTTTTTTCTCCTCCACGCCCCCAGCAAAAGGAAGGAAAAGTAGAAAGAAAAGCTGCTTGTGTTTTCAGACATTTTCTTCAGAGGGTAATAGGCAAGGCAGACAGCAGTGCTCATGGTGTGATCCAGGCAGCTGAAACACTCTTGGGTACCTGTGGCTGTTCCTTGTCAGACCAGCCAAACGCAAGAGTGAGGTCACAGCCACCTGTCCCTGTGTGGAACAGTGCAGCAGCACTGCAACGTGAGCAGAAAACAAGAGCCTGAAGATGCCCAAACTCAGCATTCAACTGAGCAGGGCTTCTGAAACCACAGTCCTTGAGACATACTAAATAAGTGAGAGTGTTTCAGATGAACACTGGCCCACCAGGAACAACTCCATGGTATTCAGTGTTCTCAGGGGATCAAATTTGCTAAAGCTGAGGCTAATTTCTGAGTAGTACAAGGTCTTCATATTGATTCAACTGTGTGGGAACCTTGATGGAGATTTAGACCTCCTGTGCTGGGCTGGGCTGCCTGCACAGGGCACACCAGGGAGCAACATGTAAACTGTGCAGATGAGCTGAGGAGAGCAGGAGAAACAAGTCAGAGGAGAAAAAATAACTCTTTCCACAGGCAGACAGCCGACAAGTGGCAAAGCTGAGACTTCAGTGTCTGTTTTCAGCTCAGGGCAGAGCCTTTATTAGCAGACTTTGCTGCCTTTTCCACACAAGCACTCTTCCTTAAGTAAGGGATAATTTGCACTGCTTGTATAAATGTTTCCTCATAGCAGACACAGTCAGTGAGAACCAAGTGTTACACATCACTAAAAAAGAACCCTCCATGAGCTCCTAAACTGCTTCATAAAGATCTGTGTCCTTGTGCATCAGAGAAAGGGGGAAGGAGGCAGAGCCTGCCCAAAGTTACACAGCAGGCAGAGCCAGAAATACAAGATTATTGGAATAATTCTTGTGTTTTTTCTCTAGGAGTTTTATCTTGACCTGCTCTGTCATTCCTGTGCACCACTGACATGTCACCCTTTCCTTGACAGTTAAAAATCAAGAAGAAAGGATGAGATGGAGCAGTGAGGGAATGTCTACAAGGGGGTTCCAGTTGCTCAGATTAGGCATTTCTGGGCTGGAGTATTTGATCCATACCACTCCTGCAGTCAGACCTGTCCTGCAAATTCTTAGGACTTAATTACATCAGGCAATCATAAAATGAAATGCAATCCTTAAACCTTGGAAAACCAACTGTGCTGGTTTGAGCTGAAGTAGAGTTAACTTTCTTCACAGAGGCTAGTATGGGGCTATGTTCAGGATTTGTGCAGAACACAGAGTTGATAATGCAGAGATGTTTTTGTTATTGCTGAGCCAAGTTTACACAGAGCCAAGGCCTCTGCTGTTTTTCCATACTGCCACACTGGCAAGGAAGTTGGGGGTGCATGGGAGATTGGGAGGAGACACAGCTGGGACAGGTGACCCAAACTGACTAAAGGGATATTCCATACCATAGGACATCATGCTCAGTATATAAGGTGGGAGGAAGAAGGAGGGACATCTGGAGTGATGGCGTTTGTCTTCCCAAGGAACCATTATGTGTGATGGGCCCTGCTCTCCTGGAGATGCTGAAAACCTCCTGTCTGTGGGAAGCAGTGAATTAATTCCTTGTTTTGCTTTGCTTGTGTATGCAGCTTTTGCTTTCTCTATTATCTCAACCCATGAGTTTTGTAGCTTTTACCCTTCTCATTCGCTCCCCCATCCCGTTGGTGGGGGAGTGTGTGAGCAGCTGTGTGGTTCTTGGCTGCTGCCTGGGGTTAAACCACGACACCAACTGATATCCAGGTTTTACCAGTAAGATTAATGCCAGATGAGGAATCCTTTACAGCACAAATACAAGGTACATCCCTAGTTTTGCGCAGGTCTCTCCAGGTGCTCTACCCATCCAGTTTCAATGCAGCCATAATGTCTATTTCCAAACCACTTGCTACTGAAGGAGGTCTGATCCTCAGCATCCTGGACAACAAGATATTCTCCTTCACAAGAAACAGGCAAGCAGAGATATGTGTGAAAAATCTCTGGCTTCCTGACAAAACAACAGTGCTTATCACATACGTTCACATCCTAGTTGTTTGGAAAACAGAACCTGCCCAAAGAGAAGCTGTCTGTCCAGACACACGTTTGGCAGGAGACCTCAGTCCATCTCTCCCATCACTCTCACTGACTGATGTCTATTTGTTTGGCCAGTTTAGAAATGAGACTAAATCCTCTTTATCTTAAATGGTAGGTGAGCTGTGCCCTCTAGCGGGATCTGGCTCACCAGGATCTGAAAAAGAGCCTGCCAGGAGGAGATGCCCCAGCCCACACACAAGGGACACTCCCCTGGACGCTGGAGGACTCCAGGGCATTACACCAGCCAGGCCATAGCACTTTGTGTGGGCATCTCATTCACACTATCCTCTTTTATAAAAGCCCTTCACAAAGGCATCTGAGACATAACACTTGCTCAGGCAGAGGAGACCGGTATGAAAATAACAGAGCACGAAGCAGATGCTTACTGCAGCAGCACAAACTGGGAACAAAGTTTCTCTTAGCAGTGACAAAGCAGTCCTTTCATAAGGCTTCAAAGCATTCCAGCTTTTTATTTTTCTACTAAAAATTAGATGTTCTTTTAGGTGCACGATGCTACCATAGCTTTCAGATCCAAATCAGTGGGTAAACGGGAACAGATTGTCTTTCAGAATTGCTCATCGCTGTGGGCAAGGATTCTTGCTGCAGCAGTCCCAGCCCAAGGTATCCATGCTCCTAGCCCTTCCAAAATCCTGAAACACCTATTCCTCTGCCATGCCACTGCAACTGTGCATAGGGTCACAGAGACTAGCAGTGGAGAACTGTCTGATTCAAAAGCCCTGGAAAACAATAAGGCTTTGAGTCAACTCATTTGGGAAACAAGTTATGGGAGATGGATGGGAGCACATTAAACTGCCTCTGGGCTGAAGAGGTTATACAGCCTCAGACAGTCTGGGTTTTCATAGGGTTGTTAGGAATCATCTTCAAAGGATCCCCAGGTCTTGTTCTAGCCTCTGCAGAGCTCATGGGAAGGACCTAGGAAGGTAAAGGTTTTCCTTCCCTCTGGCAGGGATCTCAGTCTGAAGGTGGGTATACTCAGGCAGGTTTTGCTGTGATGGTGCAAATCCATGCATGGACACATTCCCAAATGAAGGGAAAAGCTCTCACTTGGCTCACAAAAGCTCTCATGGTGATTCCACATGAAGGGGGCACTGCTCTCATATAAAATCTGTGCAATTCTTGGGCATCTGTACTTGGCTTTCATTCATGGAAGTAGTTGAGTTGCAGTGCTCAGGCCTTGGAACTCACAAGATATGCTCTTAATTTCAGAATTAGGATGATAGTTTTTTAAGCTTTCTTGTAGGACTTCTGCTTTTTACCCCAGCTCCCTATAACGATTACGACCAGATATCTGACTTGAAGGAAAGATGCTAACTATGACAAGACGAGTGACAGAAATACAGAACTATCTTAATTTAGAAAATTAATTATCAGATCTTCCAGTTCTCCCTCCAGACCAGTTATCCCAATGCATTAACAAGCTGTAATCTCTCTCTCAAGATCTTAGAGCTTTAACAAAAGCAGCATTCTCCAAAACACCAAGCCCCAGCTGCCTCTGGTAACAAGCCAGTATCTTAATTAAAAGGCAGTAAAAGCCTAAATGCTCAGTTTTTACCCACTTTGCACCTCCCCTGTTCATCTGCTGAAGCACTTTGCAAGAGGAGCTTGTGTGCCATCTCCCACCAGCAAGTAAACCTGAAAGCAAATCACTTCTGCAATCCCAAACCCAAGATATCTGAGCCTGTACCTGGCATAAGACCAAAGCCAGGTCTAATGCGTGTCAGCAGAAATTGCCGTGTTATAAAACCCCTGGCACACTGTGGCTCCGGCACCCAGCCCTCCCTGATTCCAAAACCCCCGGGGGGATCTGAGGCGATTTGACTCCCCAATTCCCCTGGTGTTGGGCTGGCTTTGGACCCCAGGCATGGGGAAAAACCTATCCACCCATTCATCCATCTGTCCACCCACACACTGCCAAGCCCTGGCATGGGAAGGAAGGAAGGAAGGAAGGAAGGAAGGAAGGAAGGAAGGAAGGAAGGAAGGACAGGAAAAGAGGGAAAAGAGAGGAGGAGAGAGGGAGAA